>NC_071262.1:29355301-29655301 GCF_023375685.1 Ictalurus furcatus | reverse complement strand
TCTCTTGGGATTTCTTGATCATGTCGGTGATGTCCAGGTCCCAAGTAAGTGAGCTACTGATACAATATGTGTGCCAAAGAATTTAAATGACCTCATGATGGTTAATTCTAATTGGTAAATAGGTTGAATACACTTGATTGTATAGATCTACTCTTGTGAAGGGATACCTGGCTTAAAAGATTACTGGAATTAAAGCATTATTGGTTGTTGGGGCCAAGTTTGAGAACCTCGAAACTAAATCTACTGGACTGGCAACCCATCCCATTAAATTTGTACTTCCGCCTTGCACACAATGTTCCCAGGATAGATTCCATGACCCTGACCAGGATAAAGCACTTACTGAAGATGAATAAATTAATAAATAATAAACATACCACCTACTAATTATTACTCGATACTTAGATTAATAACGCTCCAGGTTTTTGGTTTTTTTTTTTAGCTGGATTTTATGTCTAACACATCACCAATTCGACAAGCAACATGCAGTTCTTGCTCTGAGTGAGGCGAGCAAGTTGATTTCTTCTCGTAGAAAAAAATAACAGTGGTAGAAATAACACGATATTGTCACGGCATTGTGTTGTTCTAAACGCGGAGTGAAGGCGTGTAGACAGTAACTCATAGAAGGATAATATTCAACCTCAAGGCTTGAAGCCCAAGCATGTGTGTGTGTCTCTACTGAGCTATTGAAAGCGTATGCAGCTTTACATCAGATGAGCTCTGGGTGAACTTGCGTTCCCCTCCCTGAGAGCAGCAGTCATGTGGTCAGTGATGTCTCATTGATATTTGGAGCCCTTTGTAGATTTTTAAAGTGCTCTAAGGCTGTTTTAACGTGTAAGCCTTTATTATTATTATTATGACGATGATGATGCGATTTCTCTCGTGACCAAATGTAGGATCACAACCCGTTTTCACAGACAGCTTAATAAAATAAGAATCAACTTGCAGGAGGCTGAGATATCTGCATGTATTATGTATTGAATATCAGACAAAATATATATATATATATATATATATATATATATATATCCATCTTGCTTGTTCAAATTTTTACACATTTATCCATTTTTGATTTAAAACACCATGAACTGACAGAACACACAGGACATCAACACTTACGTATCATTTTTTGAAATACGATGAGCTAAACAGTCCGAAAATGACACCTTTAACAACGTTCCTTTGAAAATGATCACAGGTTTGTTTTTTTGTTTTTTTCCTTTTTACCAAACAACACTTCCCTTTTAAAATCACCACATCGTCTCATGTGGTCCGGCTCACTCGTTTCACGTCGTCTGTTACACACTTACACAGAAATGCCGGACCCTGGAGGGGGCTTTGAAGAAGTGTGAGCAGAAATGAGGTTCATTCGGTGCTGGCTGGCTGATGTAGAGGTGAGACTCAGTCGGTCAGGAGGGACACGCAGAGAAAATACGCTCATGTTTCAAAGTGCTGCTGTAACAGAGTGAAAATCCAATAGTTCCCTCATTAGACCTGCTGGCATTGATGTTCTACCACACATCCGGGAAGGTGTCGTGAGGCCGTTCGTAAGAATCGATAAGTCAGACTCGGACTGTGTATGATTTTGGAGTTCAGAATGTAGTCGGATGATTTCGCGGCCATTTCTTTTCTGTAACACTAGCGTCCTCGTTTTTTCCACCGTTTGGCATTGAGGTTAAAATACCAGCGGAGAAATTTTACAGATTAACTCTCAATGATGAAAAAAATGATAGCTGTGAAAGAAAGAACCAGCATTTTGGTCTCTTTTCTGATCTTTCAAGGAAAAAAGAGGGTATTTTTCCAAGGAATTACAAAGTGGTTTCGGTTGTAGTCTATGGTTCTGAACTGTATTACTGGAGCAGCAGACTAATAGAGAGGGCTTTTCCCAGTGTGGCTTGAACGACTCTTGGGTCATGCTAGCACACAGCTCATTCTGTCTAAGTGAATGAACGGATGGGAGAGAAGAGCTGATCCTCTTTCTCAGCCCATCAATCTTCCTAAAAGCTTTGGGTTGGGATAATGCTTCTTGAGCTGCTAACTTCACCGCCAAGACCCCAGGGGACACGGACCAACCGCTGCGCCCCATGATGTCCGTTTGCCACCGTGGTGAGCGCTGAGCGCCCATTGATGGTGTTTTGATGCATTTTCCCATTGATTCTATCAATAGTCCTATGCTGTTAAACTGGCTTTCGGATTCAATTTGCCTTAGCCGCGATAATAGACGGTTCATCTCAGATTTGTCATTAGACACAGAAAGGATGGGGGCTAAGAAGCATCGGCTAATCACAAGTCATCCCCCAGAAAGTGAGAGTACCCTTATTCGCCTCCAGCTGAGCTCGGCTGGTTTCCCACTTTGAGTCCCAAATGTAATAATTCCTCTATCTCTCTCACGTCGTCTTCTCTCTCTGGGTGAAGCTGAGAAACGTCCAGAATTTCAAGGCAGGTAGAACAACAAAGGGAATTTTTCATACGTGAAGCAACTGATACCAAATTTGAAGAGATTTCTCCAGAATGCCTCAGCTGTGCATCAAAACCAACAAAAATGATAGTTTCTCTGGTGGAAAAAATTCTGATCCGAGTCTCAGGCGGAGGCAGCACAGACCACGTTTATTGCAGATTCCTCAGAGACCTTGTTAGCTTGTCTGATTAGTGCATTTCTCACATGGAAATTCTTCTGTTGGTTCTGAATGCAAAGCTTAGCCTCTGTGTCCTTCACACTGAGGGGGAAAAGAAAAAAAAAAACTGAAGCAAAACAGTAGCAAAGGGAACATGACAGAAAGGAAGTATCTGTGAGAAACCCAGAGACTTAGAGGAATCTGGGGTCAAAGCGCAACACAGTGCTGTCTAAACACCAATACTTTATTCACTATATGCATGCAGGAGTCTACAGTGTGAACTTTAGGGCAGAAAGAAAAATGAGAGAAACACAATGAGAGAAGGAAAGAGGTCGTGCTCAGTGCTCGTGGTAGAAAAGAGGTATGATAAGAAGGAATATTACGTATGTGTTCACATCACATCTTCTTAATTCCACATGAAAAAAAAAAAAAATCGCGCTGAAACGGACGTTTTCTATTCCTATACGCTCCTGAAAAATGATATAGGTCTAAAATATCGACGTGTTATCGGTCTCAAGGACTGGAATTCATACAACCCTTTACGTCAATCCATTACTGCAGGAATTACTCTTAGAGCGTTACTCCTGGACGTCAAATCTCACTGATGGAAAGTTAATGAAATCTTCTTTTATGCTGTTTTATGTTGTTGTGTATGTATCGTAGAATGAAACGACAAGGACCGCCAGGGCTTAGCACGGTTCATTTGCCTCTACAGATAAACACCGCCCTTTACAATATCATTTCATCATTGATATGCTGTGAAGAGATGTTTATTCAGTATTAATGGAAGGAGTCTCCAGTGTCAGGAAAGTAAATCGACAAGTTTTTTTTCGCCTTATTAACCTCACGAGCGAGGGGATAACAACGGCTGGTCAGAGAACGACTGTTTATAGATGCCGTGTATAACATAGGTGAGAAAACGAACTTGTTTCTTGGCTGTTCCACAGCATTAAATGTAACTATAAACTGATAAAAAAAAAAAAAGTACAAAGTGCCATGATTAAATTAAATTGAATAAATTATGCTCATAGGCGAATTGTTGTGGAATAAGAGCAAGAAAACGCTTTGCGTTGTACCAATATTGGAAAAATTAATCAACTTCAGCGTCATCAATCTGTCATTGATTATTTTCCTATAACCACTCATCTACTCATGTTTTATTCTTTACTTATTATTAATAACCTTTTTTCCCGCCCTTGGCAGAACCTTTGGCAGTGCCCGCTTCTTGTTCTGGAGCACTGAGCAGCCACTTAGCCACTTTGCTCATGCCTAGGGTCGCCCCTGTGGTGGTTGAAAAATTGTGCACAGCAACAAATGGGCTACAGTGACTAATTGTGCAATCAATCATAGGTCGCTATGGTAGGAAGACCTAAATAATGGCACCTCAGTATATTACTAAAAATAAGCTTGGTCTCCAAATAGATTAGCCCAAAGAGAGAAGTAGAGTTTGAATGTAAATGTGACACTTTCACACACTTCTACGTCCAGCCTGAGGCTAGCTACGATGAGGCTAGCTACGATGATGATGCAGTACATCACCAGGGTGGTAGTGTGATGGTGCGAGTCCTCAAAGCGCCTCAAAGAGTCGTAATCTGGCATCTTTCAATTGACTTTTATACGATTGCTTTAGTAATAATTAGAGATGCACAGATGCATCTGCCAGTAATCGGTATTGTCCGATAAAGGCAATTCTCACTATCTATTGATAGTTTAAAAACATCCGACGATCAGGGCCGATTATATCCTGTCAATCAGAAGAGGGCGGGAAAACACATGGATTCCGTGCTGTGTGTAAAGATAATGTCTCTCGTGTGGAATGACGACAAAACTGCAGTCTGTGATGCCTGTAATCTCTGCACCGATAACATTTTACACCAGACGCTGCAGCAGTGAAGCGGGAGTTTCGGCATAGAGTTATTTGTTGTTGTTTTTTTTTGCCGCGCTGCTCGAGCTGAATTAAAGGGCCAGTACACATTTGAAAGATTTAAATGAAGATGAGTTTACAAAAAAGTATATATTGCACAGAAAAAAATATATTTGTAGAGTAGTGTATTTCATATCCAGTTAATGTTAATATACAAAAAAGTTGATATTATATATACCAGTTTGATGTTCAGTGATGGAGTAGACATGCTTGTGTTTGTGGAGAGTGAATGTGAGACTAATGGGATGTTTTTTTTTAGACTTCAGTCAATGTCAATATGAATTAATAACATTCAATAAGTTAATAATCTTACTTTAATCTTCAGAATTGAGTTCATGTGAATGTGAGTAATGTGTGTTCTGTTTATGAGACCAGTTACTGTGAAACAACTTGATGAAATGGAGAGAATAAAGTTTTTATTTGCATTTCTTTCTGAATTGTGGAATTAATCATTATTCATTTAAAAGAAGGCGCGAAAGGCAGATCTATCGGTATCGGTTATCGGTATCGGCTGAGAAATTTAATATCGGAGCATCTCTAATAATAATCCATGTCATCATATAATGTTCAGTTCACTTCATATCATATCCTTAGCATCTTTACAACTGCATTGTTTGAAAAGCTGCGTCTGTTTAAAAGCAGAACTAAAGACACAAATTGTGTTAACGATATCACACTGTACTGTTTCCGTCAGCCAAGTGGTAAAAATTCATTAACATAAATTCGTGCCATTATCGCCACAACATGATTTCTTTGGTCCTGAGAATCCTGTGTCCTGAGAATATTGTGTAAATACTGTCTAAAGCTAAAATGTTCCACAGAAAGCTGTAAATCTCTTGCCTGAGCATGCAGCATTAGCCCTGATAATCTCACACACCCCAGTGCAGAATGATGGCAGAACCCATCTAATGCACTCAGTCTCAGATTGACCCTGGGGTCTAAACGCTGCTGTTCATTTCTGCTGTTTGACGCAGTGATGCATGTACTGCTGGATGTACCTGCCACAAGACTGTATTCATACTGATTCAAAAGCTAGAAGGCAAGGTGAGAGACCAATTTGTGGTACTCAAGATGAAAGACAAAGCTACATTTAGGTCAAGGCTAAAGTCAAGTTAAGTCAAGGCATTCTGTCTGAAACAAGTTTTCCTATCTTTCAGACTTCCACTGAAAAAAAAAAAGGACAGAACACGAGGTAATAGCGTATTCCAAATGGGTAATATGGCCAATAAAATTGTGAACTTGAGTCAAGTTAAAAAAGAATTAATAACAATGCCAGGGTGTATGCCCGGCATCCTAAATGAGAGGAGACTCTCCCAAAGGGGCGGATTTTTTTTTAAGCGTTTCAATCCAGTGACATTGAGATATTGTTCTGTAAGCTTTTTTCCCATCTGCAATGCTGAAGACACATTGATGAGATTTGATGAAGAGCACGCCTAGGGACATCTTCAGTCCAGCAGCTGATCAGACAAGAAAGAATAGCAATAGAGGAATAAGGATGTCTGGGAACTCCCAGGTGTGGGCTCTTTTAGATGATGAGAGAGAGTGAGAGAGTCCTGAATAAATAGACAGAAACTGACTCGGGAAAGCCGGGGATGTGTGAGCTCGTGGAGTTCTTTGAAGGTTTACAAAGGTTTTGAAGTTTCTTTGGGATGTGTGGAAGGTTTTTATTTATTTATTTATTTATGCATATAGTTTTTTGCCCCAATTCAGACTATAGTTATCTTTACCCCGGTCATACCCCTAATCTGACCCCAAGTTAGTTGTACGGAGAACAGGGTAAAGCTGGTCTGTGGTGTAAGTAGCATAGTTAGAAGAACAGAACAGTTTGGCATTGAATTATTTGAGTATGATTGGACAGGATTGTGGGAAAATTATTGGCAAGAGCACGAGTGGGTGGGGTTTTGGTAGAGGAAGGGGGCGATTATTAGGAATGCCATTGATTAATTGTAGGGGCAGAGCTGACATAGAGTACTTGTAGCAGGGTATCTGCAGGTATCGGCACTTTGAATTTAATACTTTTTAATACCATATTCACGACATTTCCAAAAAAATTTAGGACCTGCACGTCACTTTACTCATGCTACACGATACATCAGCTATAATGGATTGTTTTCATGTATATACATCCATTTCTGGGTTTAAGTAGGTTATAGCAGGGTAGACTTCTCTAGAGGTAGATGGGAGACCGAAGCAAATGTCCTTTTTTCATTACCATTTGCTCCAACTCCAAATTCAGGTTATAGACAACTCAAACTCACAGCACAGACAGAGATGAAGTTGGTATGGAACGGCGGTTACTGTGAACCGAGCCACTCTAAAACACAGATGAGCCGCACACACACTCTGAGTGCGACACGGTGACATTGGTTTACCGTCTCAAACAGCAACAAGTGCATCTCAAACAGCAACTTATTTATGGTGTCGGTTCGGTTGCATTTTTAAGACCTTTGAAACATGGATTTAAGACATTTTAATGGTAATTAAGTCCCAGTTTTTACATTAAGGAATTTAAGACATTTTAAGACTTTTTAAGCACCTGCGGAGACCCTGTCGTAGGTGCAAGTATGGGTGGGGTAGATTACTGATAGGGATAGAGTTGGGGTTGATTATTGGTTGGGACTGGGTTGGGGTTGATTACTGAGGGTTGGGGGTAGGTTAATAGAAGAGGCAGGATAGGAGCAATGGTGGAGTGAATTATTGGTAGGAGTGGGTATTGATAGCAGGAGGTCTGGCATAGATTATTAGAAGGGAAAGGGTGAAGAAGGGTGGCGTGAACTATGGGTAGGGAAGAGATTGGGGTACATTACTGCAATGCAGAGGGTAGCAACAAGGCTGGGATGGACTATTGGTAGGGGCAAGGGTGGGAGATTTTTGGTAACAGCAGAGCTGGTGTAGATTGTTGGTGGGGGAGGGTTTTTGTGAGACAGGGTATGAACAAGGGTGAAGTAGACTATTAGTAGGGGTAGGATAGAGTAAATTATTTGTAGGAAATGGATTCGGATTATTATATTATATCTCAGCGGGGGTTGATTTAAGGTAGAAACAAGAGTGGGGTGTATTATCCGTGCAGGTAAGTGTGGGTAGATTATTGATAAGGTAGGAGTTGGTATTTGGTAGGGGCAAGATAGGTACGAGGACAGAATAAATGGGTACGGATTCAGAGTAGGTTTTTTTGTAAAAGCAGAGCAGATTATTAGGGACAGGCTAGGAACAAGTGTGGAATAGATTATTGTTAGGAACAGGGTAGGGAGAAAAGTTGGGGTACATTATTGTTAAGGGCAAGAGTGGGCAGATTATTGGTAAGAGCAAACCTTGGGTGTTGAAATTTGGTGAGATAGAGTAACAACAAGACTACTGGTAGGGGCAAGATAGAGTGGATTATTTATAGGAAGTGGATTGGGGTAGAATATTGGCAATAGCAGAGCTGGGGTAGAAATTAGGTAGGAATATAGGTTGGGTACATGATTGTTGGGGGCAGGACAGTATTGGTAGTACTAATGCTAGGGTAGATTGTTTGGTAGGGGCAGAGTACATACAATGGCAGTGTCAATTACTGGTAGGGAATGGACTGGGGTAGATTATTGGTAATAGCAGAGCTAGGGTAAATTTTTGGTAGGGACAGGCAAGGGGGAAACATAGGTTATTGGTAGGGACTGTTTTAGAGTTGATATTTGGTAAGGACAAGCGGGAACAAGAGTAGGGTAAATTATGTGTTGGAAATTGGTTTGTGTAGATTACTGGTAACAGCAGAGCTAGAGTAGATTTCAGGATAGGAATTAGGATTGATAGGTTATTGGTGGGGCAGGACTGGGGTATATTATAGGTTGGGGCAGGGGCAGCAGAACTGGGGAACTTGCAAGGGCATGGTAATGGTAGAGGAGAGGAGAAATAGGAGTAGATTATCACTAGGGGTCCAACAAGGGTGGATTATTAATAGTTGAAGGTTGGGTTAGATTTCTTGTGGGACAGTTCTGAGAAAAGATTATTTGTAGGAGCTCCGGTATAATGTTAATCAGTACAGTGCTATTGATATAGGCAGGACTGAGACGGATTTGTGATATTCACAACTCAGGCTAGATCTTTTTGGGAGGTGTGTAGCTTTAGTGCTGGGGTTGTGTTTTTGAATTAGGGTAGAATGTTGTCACATTTATCCACCCATCCATCCATCTTCAACCGCTTACTCCTTTTCAGGGTCACGGGGAACCTGGAGTCTATCCCAGGGAGCATCGGGCACAAGGCGGGGTACACCCTCGACAGGGTGCCAATCCATCGCAGGGCACAATCACACACACACTCACACACCCATTCATACACTACGGACACTTTAGACACGCCAATCAGCCTACCATGCATGTCTTTGGACTGGGGGAGGAAACCGGAGTACCCGGAGGAAACCCCCGCAGCACGGGGAGAACATGCAAACTCCGCACACACAGGGCCACGGTGGGAATCGAACCCCCGACCCTGGAGGTGTGAGGCGAACGTGCTAACCACTAAGTCACGTTTATGATTAGCTAAATACATTCTGCCTCACATGAGACTACAGCTCAGGCCTGCAATCCCATCATACGTGAAGAATGTGATATTAAGGATATAGAAGTGTAAGGACACACAGTGAGTGTATGAAAAGCTTCCCCCAGCAGAACAGACTTGCCCTAGGATAATGAGGTTTTTGACACTGGCCAGCTGTTCTCGAGAAGGTGAGGTAGAGTCACTGGAAAAGTCAAATCATCCATCTCATCATACGCCTGCTGCAGTTTCATTAACAGCACACACATAATCACTTCCTCATGCTGGCAAACAGAACAATTGACCAATTAAAATGTAATCTGTTGTTTGGAATCCTACTCTGAATGTACTGACTGCATTTCTATTTATATCTGTTTTAATTCTCATTGCTGCCTAGGCTCCACATTTCGCCCCAGATGTAATTTATTTGGTTCATTTTTTTATATAACTGTGTATATTACTGTACGAGTCAAGTGAGACAATTGTAGCCAAAGTTTTCTATAACAAGAAATCTAAAAGTTACCTCTGTGTGTGTGTGTGTGTGTGTGTGTGTGTGTGTGTGTGTATGTGTGTTGAGTTCAACAGTTTTTTTTTTCCCCCGAAGCTTTAACAAGGCAGTTCTCAGTGAGGTCGAGGCTTACAGCAAACCTATTAGAAGCATTTTATGGATTATGGAGGTTGAATGTGACCCTAGATTGAAGGTGAAGGAACTGGACCTTTAGCAACACAACATGCTACACACACACACACACACACACACACACACACACACACATAATGTTACCTTGAACAAGCCTTATAATATCAGCCTACATCTTGCCTCATCTGTTTAAAATGACATTCTTTAAGATACCATGCAAACACATACATACATACACACACACACACACACACACACACACACACACACACACACATTGTGGTGCTCAGTATACAGCTTACACACACAGTAAAGATCTCTCTGCTGTCTGTAATGACAAATTGAGTTCACAAGAACAATGCGACCATTTTAGACCACATAGGCAATTCTTTGTGCCCATATATGGAAATGCAGGTGTGTCACTGAGTCTATATATATATATATATATATATATATATATATATATATATATATATATATATATATATATATATGTATGCATTTAAGAGTGTAACTGGAAATGTGGCTGTGTGTGCTATTGAACACATATATAAAGGAAAAAGTGAGCATCTCTGAGTAGGCATGTCTCTTGTGGGTGTGTCGTTGAGACCATATATGGGGATGTAGCCATGTCATTGAGCTCATATATAAAGAAATGAGAGCATCTATGAGTAGTCATACATTTAAGACCATATATGGAAATCCGGGCTTGTCTTTGAGTCCATATATGGAAATATATGCGTTACGAAATGTAGGCATGTCACTTAGACCATATATGGAAGGCAACAAATTTTTAGGCCATATATGGAAATATGGGTGTGTCATTGAGCCCATATATGGCAGTTTTGAAATAGAAGGAAAAACTACATTAGCATTCATGTATATATTTTTCACAGATTTCAGCTACGTAACATGAGCTAATCTGAAATGATTTTAAAAGCATATTTATAAAAATGTTTATAATTTATATTACTTTCGCTGCTAATACTAGCCAGATAGCTCACTAAAGCTAACCTATCAGCATTTCTTCAGGCACACTCGTAAGTGTTCGCTGATAATGCTATATGGCAAAAATAAGCTCACTTCACAGACCTTTTAGAACACTTCTTGTATGATTTTAAAAGCACAAAGCAGCTCTGTTTGTAGATGATGATGATGATGATGATGATGATGATGATGATGCCAAACAGCTTAACACCTTTCTAGAAAATCATCACTTATTTATTTATCTATTTAATATACACTGGGCTAAATTTCAACCACGATTACAACCTCACACTTCAACGGGATCTCACTACCAGGCTGTCCTCTCTCCTTCTGTTTAGGTGTGATGCTGCTACAGATAATCTTTCCCAAAATTATTTATCATCTCTCTCTCTCTCTCTCTCTCTCTCTCTCTTTTTCTCTGTCTCTGTCTCTCTTTGTATGTATAGAACATGAATATGACTTCAATCAGAGATCTGATGGATGATATCTATTTTATTGAAATGTATCAAGAGTTTGCTCGGCACCGGGCAATGAGGGCAATGCATAGATCTTGAACAAAGTATTAGCCTAGATCGCTGCCATTGTGAGAGAACAGGGGGGCCATTTTAATACTGCAAAGTGTTAAACAGTTCAAGTGTCCTTAAATGCAAGTTCAAAACCAAAGTCTGTAGCAGAGTGCACTCTGGGTGACAATACACTCCACAACAGAGCACAATTACATGCACTTTCTCCTTCTCTCTCTCTGTCTCTCTCTCTCTCTCAGGCCTCATTCGGACCTGGTATTAACATCCGTCTATGTTGTTGCGTGGTATTTGAATGCGTCTTGAATGGATAATATAGCTGATTAAGTGGGCAGTAACACGCATCTCCTATGGTACATTCGTATGGCAGTCTGAAAAACTTTATTTGAATGGGAGATTTTATTATCCATTTCGATAACGCCCGCTAGCACGCTTTATAAGGATTTTAATTCCATCTTGGATAGTTTTGACCTTAATCAGTTTGTTGGGTTAAATACACACAGTAAGTCACATATTAGATTTAGTTTGTCGTTCTGGAATCTTACCATGTCATTTTACTACGATTGAATTCCCCAGGTCTGACCACAAGTCTGTCTCATTTGATGCCACAGTTTCCCTGTCAAAATCTAAACTAAATCACCATAGATCTTTTCAGAATATTAAAAACGTTAACCAGGGTGACCTGAACGGATTAATTAGTCATTCTGTTAACTCCATTAGCCACTCCTAAATCACTATAATGACAGTCTGTACCTTATACTGGATACCTTGGACTCCTGAAACCCGTACAGTCTCATTTGTTCACTCTTCTCCGTGGTATACCGCCGAGCTTCAATGGCAAAAAGCTCTGGGCCGTCGTTTGGAGCGGTTGTCTAAAAAAAAACTGGACTTACTCTACGTAAACAGATGTACTCTGATCACCTGATATCTTATCAGAATGCACTCAATGCTGCCAAATCCTTCTTCTCATTTCAATACCATCGGTGAATGTTCTGCCTTTCTCAAATTCTGTAGCTCTAAAATCACGAACGTTCGTCAACAACTGGCCTCTTGTAGTTCTGTGACGAGCTTTTCCCCCTTGTGGAATACACTGGAACTGCCGGCTCTACCTCTCTCTCGGCCTTCAAAGCTTTATCAGTCGAGGATATCATGGAACTCATTACCAAGTCCAAGTCATCTTCTTGCTTACTGGATTCCCTTCCTACCACCCTGGTTAAAGCATGCGTTCCCTCAATATCCCCTATTATCGCGTCTATAATTAACTCTTTGCTGTCGACTGCCACTATTCCCTCCTCGTTAAAGACTGCTTCCATTGCACCAATTCTGAAAAAATAAAACTGGTGCAGATGCTCATGATTTGAATAATTACCGGCCCATTTCTAACCTTCCTTTTACTGTGAAAATTCTTATACGGACCGTGGCATCTCAGCTCCAGGCTCACCTGGAGAACAATAATCTTTACGAGCCTGGTTTCCATCCCAAACACAGCACTGAAATAGCCCTTGTTAAAAATCACTAATGACCTCATTTGTGCTTGTGGGGTTAACAGCACTGCACTTCTCTGGTTTTCTTATTACCTCAGCGATAGAATCGGCCTTGGTTAGTCAGGGTGTCCCACAGGGATCGGTGCTGGGACCACTCCTCTTTATCATGTACCTTTTACCCCTCGGACATATTCTCCACCATCATGGAGTGCATTTTCACTGTTACGCCGATGACACTCGGCTTTATATCGCCACTAAACCAAACACCTCCCATACCCCCCCCCCCCCCTTCCCATTCTCATTACTTGTCTTCAGGACCTCAAAACTCGATTGGCTAATGATTTATTAAAACTTAATGGCAATAAAAGTGAGGTTCTGCTTTCCGAATCTCCCCCTTTCACTACTATCATTGATGACAGCACGGTTAATATTTCCTCTCAAACAAAGGTGTCATATTTGTCGGTTTACTCTCTTTTGGTCCTCACATCAATAATATCTCACGCACTGCCTTCTCCCACCTTCGCAATATTGCTAGACTCCGCCCTTCCCTCTCATATCACAGCACTCAAGTACTTCTTCATGCTCTGGTAGCATCCCGTATTGACTACTGTAATGCCATCCTTTTTGGCGTATCTGATAAACTCCTCCACCAGCTCCAAATGATTCAAAACTCAGCTGCAGGAATTATTACTCACACAAAGTCCACTGACCTTATCACACCCTCACTTATTCAGCTCCACTGGCTTCCTGTCCGACAACCAGTTCACTACAAAATTCTACTGCTCACATTCGAAGCCATTCATAATCCGGCTCCCTCCTACCTCTCAGATCTGCTTCATCCTTATACCCCCCGCCCGTTCTCCACGATCCTCCTCAGCTTCTCTACTCACTGTTCCAGCTTTTAAACTCGACACTATGGGTGCGAGAGCTTTCAGTTGCTCTGGACCCAAGCTCTGGAACTCACTCCCACTGCATATTCGTCAACTGGACTCTATTTCACAGTTCAAATCTCAGATTAAAGCACCTCTGTTCAAATGAGTTTATTCATTATAATAAAACCCCTGTCCTTGAGTGTCGTGAAAGGCGCCAACAAATAAAATGAATTATTACTAGTAGTAGTAGTATTAGTAGTAGTATTTAAAAAAAAACTTCGGATGTCGCTATACCAGAGACACATATTTCAGTTCTGGAATAATAATAATCTTCAGTGGGGTTCCAGTTCAGGGTTGAGGTCAGGGTTCTGTGCAGGACACTTGAGTTCTTCTACCTTCTTCCAACCTTAACACACCACGTCTTCATGGATCTCACTTGTGCAGGTTTGGGCCTCTTATTGTAACGCTACAGCGTACAGAGACATTCTGTACAATTCTGTGCTTCTAACTTTGTGGTAACTGGTTGGGGAAGAACCACATATGGGTCTGATGGTCGGGGTGCACATACTTTTAGCTGTATAGTGTATTTACATACTACAAAGTCTATTTAAAAAGCATGAGTAGGGCAATAAATGGAGCCGAATATGGGCAGGTGTCAAAACCTGAATCACGACATAAGAAAGTACACTAACGCAAGGCGCAAAGCACGATGAACGATCGAAGCTTCATACAAAGGCTTCAGAAATTCTGCAACTGAAATATCAACCGTGCGTGAACTGGATGGTGGAAACTGCGGCACGCAAACGATATAACCGCAGCTAGAACGCAGCACGGAGACACCATGGCATGGATACCAGAATTTAATGACCCTGGAGCAACTAGCACTAGCACATGGATCATAAGAGAGGTAAGGGCTCTAATCAAGGCCAAAACCTTGCTTTCTGTACAAAAGCGCTATAAAGGGCCTTTCACACCGAGCGCGATTAAATGACACTAGTGTACGACACGATGACGCCCTTGGATCGAAACAAGAGATCTCTCCGGAGCTATTCACACTGTGTGTGATCAATCGTGGCGCGACAAAGACCGTGGAGCGTGTCGATTTTTTCCCCATAGTGATGAAACGGGACGTCCAAATAGATCTGAGCATCCGGTTGGATTTGAGATCACATTCCCGGAGCCGTTGCTGTTGCACAAAAGGGAGAGATAGATGGCGCTGTAGTGCAGAAACCTGTTTTGAAAATGTAAGAAAATGTTAATGTCAATGTTAATGTTAAAATAAAAGAAAATGTCCTTCGGTGTAAACACCGAAGAAAAGTATTCCGGAAGAGAGAAGAGAAGGGATGTTGAGTTCTCGTTATCGTCGGAGTCTGAGAACTTTTTGATAAAAGTCAAAGCGAGGACAAAAACGTCGACAGAAGAGGTTGTTATTTTTTAGCTATAGTGTATAATTGTATTCCGCTTTCTTTTTATAATTCTTATTGTTCTTTCATCTATATGAACATAGATCTTATATTTTATACTTTTAGATTTTAAAAATGTTTTATTCCTCTTGCACAAATACACGGGTTTTGTCCCACTACTGCGTTACTGCGTTATTATATTTCACATTATTTCATTCGTACTAGAAAGGCATGATGGAGCTGTTCCAAAAACACTAAACACTTTCTGCCTCCCTTTCTGGGTAGAATACAGATAAAATCGTTTGTGTTGTGGTGCTACGTGCCAACATTTAAGTGATTCTTCTTCTCGGTGGTCAGAGACGATAGGCCGATCAGCTGAATAGTGAGTTGCGCCACCTAGTGTGCAGTCGTGAATAAGCTAAAGGCGGTCGATCGTTTGGCGTTCGGTGTGAAAGCACCTGTGAGTCGCGTCTGTTTATCGCATCGCGCTCAGTGTGAAAGAGTTTTAATACTGATCCGACAAGGTCCAGCCCAAACCATAGAAAACAACCAAATCATTATTCCTCCTCCACCAAACCTTACTGTTGGGATTATGCATTAATTCAACCAGCGTTCTCCTGGCATCTGCCAAACCCCGAATCCTCCGTCAGACTGCCAGATGGTGAAGTGTGATTCATCGCTCCAGAGGACGTGTTTGCACTGATCGAGAGTCCAGTGGCGATGCGTTTTACACCACTCCAGCTGACGATCAGAAATGCACATCTCTCTAAAGAACGCTGCACACGAGGATAGACGTTTTCTGTTTGTTTTGGGGGTTTTTCTCTGTCACGCGCTACATGCTTCAGAACTCGGTGGTCCTGTTCGATGAACCGAGCAATCCTTCCTCTTAGTTCGACATTTTCCTTTCACAATAACAGCTCCTACAGCCGAGCGGGGCGGAAACGGATGTGAGAAATGTTATGACATCCTGCCATATACAGTATGTGTGGATGAAACGCCCACTGATTAAAAAGGCCGTTAAGCCGGTTTCAAACCCGGGAGACGGTCCAGATGAGAACCTCTACCACAGAGCGTGTTCGCAATGTCGGCTTACGTGATGAAGATCCTCTAACGTCAGATATCCTCACGCTCTCTATTAGACCTTCTGTTTAAAAGGCGTAGGATGTTTAATCAGGTTATTTGTATTGCAGGAAGACGCTATAGTTCCTTCTCATGATATATTTTAACAGTGCACAGTTGGATCATTACTCGTGACATCATTACATCCAGATCCAGTCATTTCGTGTATCGGATTTATTTTCAGGACGGTTTATCATCGGTATTAGTGCATCCTTGCTCAACTATTTATTTATTTATTTTTTTAAATAAATGCAACTGAGAGCAAATCCTTCCACTTCTTTACCCACGTCCTGTTTTCAGGGCACATTAGCATTCACGCTACAACCCTTATTTGACCGTATGTGTCCCTGACTGATCGAATCACGGCATGTCTCCGTGATGAATTTGACCCTGTTCACGCTTCTAGTTAACGCTGTCCACTTGCTATCGTATCACCCGATACAGATGTTAATACCCGGTCCTAACGAGGCTTCAGCGCATTATTATGGGCACTAATCACAACACTGGAGTCTCATTTATCCCCACAAAGAGTAAACATGCTCACCAGTTCTCTACAAAATGCAGTTTTAAAGCTTCTCTGTCTCTCACAGACATGCAGTTTTACACCACTCTGTGTTTGTCTCAAACCCCCGTGGCCTCTCTCACCTACTCTGTGATCCTGTCCAAACACATTTTACAGCCGTTGTGGTAAAAAAAAAAACAAAAAAAAAAAACAAGGCTCTCTAACCCCAGATTTCAGATTACAGTTTGCAGGCAGTATAAAGTCTCAGCCCTCGCTCATTAAAGCTGATTTGGGATTATTTACGCGGCATCGGGAAGCCGAGTAAACACGATTAGGTTGGGCTATATAGCGGGGTCAATATTTTCATAGGCAACACTAATTAATAAAACATAACACACGATGTAACAGCTGCATCAAAGACCCCAGAATGTTAAATACTGGTTTTAGATGTGGAATATGAAGAAACAGTGACCCCTGTTGGTGTATTGTGGGTATTAAGTGAATATCAGGTGCCACTGCAACTGAAATAAGTTTGAAGATGTGTTATTACAAGTATATGTTTCAGTACTGTCATGAATATCTACTAGTTTTTTTTATTACATTTTTATGTCATGAAATTAGCTCCACCCCTAGCCAGAGCACAGGGACTAGACCCCGCCCCTTTTTTTCTGAAATGCCTATTTTTAGGTTTTCATTGAAATTGCAGTTCACTTCGCAGGCAGCAGAGGGCTCTAGACATTTCTCGGGCAGCATTTCCCTGTCAAAGGTAACTGTATAAATGAAATGAAGCAATATTAATTTTTAACTTTATTCAAGTTCATAATCAGAGTGTACACCTAAATGTATGTTACATTTACGAATCTCTGGTGTACGATGCCAAAGCACGGATTTTGTAACGTTCTGACATTCTGCAGATAGTTTTTTATTTATTTATTTATTATTATTATTAAGTATCTTAGAATGCAAAATACTAAAATACGTTATACCACAGCGCACGACAGGTTTCTATTAATGGATTCGTTCTAATACGTTATCGTTTCTATAGTAACCGCTCATCCACAGTGACGTACAGCAGACGCTCCACGTAATATACGTAAGCCTAAAAAAAAAAAAACATCAAGAAAGCGTGTTATCTGAAAAAGAAAAACGTGTCGTTATTGATCTGGAGAAGTTTTCTGTAAGGAAACACGTTTGTTTAACGTTTATGGAAGGAGTCTCCAGCGTCAGCGCGAACTAAGTGTTTCCTGGACGTTCCATGGCATTAACTGTAACTATAAATGGTTAAAAAGCATGATGTGTCATTCGTTAATGTAGTAAAGTTGTCATCTTTGGCAATCTTTATTCTAAAGAGGAATAGAACACTGTTTTTGGGCGCGCTAACAGGGGTGTTAGCAGTACCACACGCTTCATCAACACCCTGTCATTGATCTTTTTTTTTTCTTTCTTTTAGCAACACATTCTTTATGCAATCGCCACCCTAATCAGACACCACTGTCATTTATGGACCATAGAGATGATTTGCGCTTTATTTTATTTTAATAAGGGTTTATTGAAAGTTCCAGTGTAGCTTGCGGCTAAAACTAAGCTGCGTTATCAAATTCCAGAACTGCCAGTTCACCTGCTTGGAACGTAACAACTTCCTGACACAATGCCAAGATAATTAAGTTGCTACCGAACAGTAGTGCGGCTCTGTCTGATGACAGCGGGGTAAAATAAGGTTAGCGGAGATAAGCCAAGGTACGCGCTGAGGTAAATTAGCGAACAAAAAGGCTGCAGGCACGACTGAAACGAACAAACTCCAAATAAGCACTTCGGTCTGTAATTGGCGGAGTGGTGTATAGATTCGTGTATAGATTCGGATCGAGTTCATGAAGGAGAACTCAATCCTGAGAATGAAGGTGATTTACAGGATTCGTCCATGCTAACGTCTACGCCGGACTCTACGCTGGCTCCTGCGACGAGAGCGCAGAGCATGAAGATGAAACGCAGGGAAGCGACGGCACGAAGCAGCCAAAGAGCGCTGAAGTGATACAGAAAGTAAAGGACCATGAAAGAGGGAGGATAAAAAGAGATGAAGAGGACTCTGGGTCGATTATGACCGTGCATACGGGAATTAAGGGTCATAAACATCTGACTAGCTCTGACTGCGGCAGTGTGGGAGGCTCTTTATACACTCAAGTGACTCCCAGCTTCGCACACACACACAAACACACACACACACACACCCCACAACCTTCAGCTCACCCTGATTCATAGTGTTAGCATACAACACACACACACACACACATAAACATACAAACACCCTTGAACTTCATAGAAAAAGGTACTATCTGAAGTGGAGCTACTCGAACCATTGCTGCTGAAAATACTCGTTTCTGATTGGCTGGATGTTAGCCGTTATTCATGCCTCTATTTGTTTTACCTCAGAACTGCGATCTTCGACCGGTTATTTATTTATTTATTTATTTATTTAAGAACCATTATGTAGATTTATTCGATTCTTTTCCGAACGGATGTTTGTGATCGACGGCTCGCCTCCGATCTGTTGAACTGTACCGTGGAGTAAAACACTCGGGGACGTGCTGTAATGGGAAAATAATCAGTGCTGAAGCAGAGTTACTGTTCCCACAGCCAAGGGGATTACTTTGCGGTAAACAGCACATCCTGAAGAGTTTTATTCCTCTTATACCACATCAGCTTCAGCATTTCTCAGCTATTTATATATTTTGGAGAACGTTCACTGCAGCTCCGTAAATTGTAGGCTTTTATACAAATCAAGTCCAGAAATATTGGCACCCATCCTGGAGGGAAAATAAGAAGAATTGTTGGTGGATACTAACTCCAGAAATTAAAAAGTATATTAAAGATTATATCAGTCTTTGTAATTAAGATGATATAATCTATTTATTTATTTATTTATTTATTTTTAGACAAATGTTGAAAAATTAAATGCTTTGATATAGATCAACTCCGGAAATATTGGCACCCAAACAATTTCAAAAATATTAACACCAGCTTTAATTATGTAAGTATCAGTCAGCTTCAGAAATATTGACACCCTGGATGAAAAAAGAGCATATTAACTCTTTATATTAAGGAAAATATGAACTCCATAAATTAAATGCATTTATATCAGTGAACTTTATATCAGTGAGGAAATTCGGGATATTTTAGTGTCTATTCAATTCAAAATGAATGGTTCACATTAAAAATAAACTCCAGAAATATTTGCACCTCGCATGGAGGAAACAATTATGATTCTTTGAGGACATTGACTCCGTAAATGATCTAAGTTTGGAGAAATCATGTGTCCTACCACACCGCTAGAACAAAACTTTAAGCTCTGAATTGTTTACCCATTGGAGTAATGCACGTTTTAAAAGGTTACTGCCAAACAGCATCCGGAAAGCATTTCCTCATTGTATTACTTTATCTCAGCACACACAGGAGACCGTGTCCTCTGACAGAGATGCTCGTGCTCCAGTAATCGATAGCGACATCGCTTCATCATTAAAACTTCATAGCGTAGTCCAGTGGTGACCGCCACGGAAACACAGAGCGGCCATTAAAAATGAACGAAGCCCCGTTCGGACCAAAACAAAAATGAGTGCTGAAAGTTTGATGCGACGTGTAAAAGGCTGACTGAGGCAGAGAACAGAGAGCAGAAGAGAGGCGCTATTATCCAGAATGACCTACAGAAAAGCAGTGGGTGTCTGAAGAGTGTGTTTCATCCTCTGCAGTGCAGAAAGCACACACTCCAACCAGAACAAGTGAGAGAAGGCTAGAACAGGAGGGTTAAAGAAACGGCCATCTGTGCTCACACTCATGCATAAACAACCAAAACAAGGGCTTCCTGCTTGAGGTTTTTTTTTTTCCAACCCTGCAAAATGAACAGCACAATCATTTACATCGTGTGAGTGAGTCAGTTGATGTTATCTGTGTGAGGGATGTCCAGTGGTCCAACTCGGGCCAACTGTGGTCATGATGGTGCTCAAATCATTTTAGCTTAGCAAGATTTTATCCAAATGTCAATAAAATGCCCTTAAACCATTTTCTTAACTTATAGGGCATGATGAGGAAACAATCAGAACTGATCAAATTTAGCCCAAGTACAGACTGCTAAGATTTAGTTGACGAGCATGTGACTATGTTCAAAACCCCTTTATTTTAAGGTAACACGATTCAGTCTAATGTTACATACAAAAGAAATTTAACAACTGGCTCAAAGGAAAAAGTATATACACTTAATAAATACTTCCAAGTCAAAGGCAGTCAAAAAGGCCACGCCTCCTTCAATAGGACTGACAGGTTCAGAGGACACACTTCCTAAGTACATAGGCCACACCTTCTTCACTGGTACTTACAGGTACATAGGCCACACCTCTTTCACTGGGACTGATAAGTACATAGGCCACACCTCCTTCACTGGTACTTACAGGTACATAGGCCACACCTCTTTCACTGGGAATGACAGGTTCAGAGGACAAGCCTCCTTCACTTGGACTGATAAGTACATAGGCTGCACCTACTTTACTGGTACTCACAGGTACATAGGCCACACCTTCTTCACTGGTACTCACAGGTACATAGGCCACACCTTCTTCACTGGTACTCACAGGTACATAGGCCACACCTCTTTCACTGGGACTGATAAGTACATAGGCCACACCTCCTTCACTGGTACTTACAGGTACATAGGCCACACCTCTTTCACTGGGAATGACAGGTTCAGAGGACAAGCCTCCTTCACTTGGACTGATAAGTACATAGGCTGCACCTACTTTACTGGTACTCACAGGTACATAGGCCACACCTTCTTCACTGGTACTCACAGGTACATAGGCCACACCTTCTTCACTGGTACTCACAGGTACATAGGCCACACCTCTTTCACTGGGACTGATAAGTACATAGGCCACACCTCCTTCACTGGTACTTACAGGTACATAGGCCACACCTCTTTCACTGGGACTGACACGTTCAGAGGACAAGCTTCCTTCACTTGGACTGATAAGTACATAGGCTGCACCTACTTTACTGGTACTCACAGGTACATAGGCCACACCTTCTTCACTGGTACTCACAGGTACATAGGCCACACCTCTTTCACTGGGACTGATAAGTACATAGGCCACACCTCTTTCACTGGTACTTACAGGTACACAGGCCACAGCTCCTTCACTGGTACTTACAGGTACATAGGCCACACCTTCTTCACTGAAACTGACAGGTTCGGAGGACATGCCTCCTTCACTGATAAGTGCATAGGCCACAACTCCTTCACTTGGACTGATAGGTACATAGGATACACCTCCTTCACTGAGACTGAGGGACACAGAGGCCACAACTCCATGACTGGGACTGATAAGTACATAGGCCACACCTCCTTCACTGAGACTGAGGGACACAGAGACCACACCTCCTTCACTGAGACTGAGGGACACAGAGGCCACACCTCCTTCACTGGTACTTACAGGTATACAGGCCACACCAACTTCACTGAGACTGACAGGTTCAGAGGACATGCCTGCTTCACTGAGACTGATAAGTACATAGGCCACACCTCCTTCATTGAGACTGAGGGACACTTAATGGTCATATATATATATATATATATATATATATATATATATAAGCTTTTAGCTCAATACATATGTGCATGCATGTGGTTCTCTTTAAAGCCTTGCGACATGGGCAGATGGAGTCACACTCCGACTCGGTGTTCCAGACACTGCAGTGATTTTGACTAAATTGCATCTTTGCCATCAAAGGAAGGCAAACAGGGATCCGTCTCTTCCTCGCCCTTTTATTTCCCTCCTCATTTACTGAAACATTTCAGACACAGACGATACGCAATGTGACTCTAACTAACCATCAGAAGTCCTGCCGATGTGAATTCCCTCAAACTGTCAGGCAGTGCATTCAATACACACACACACACACACACACACATACACACATACACACACACACACACACACACACACACACACACCAATCTGCAAGCCTTGTCGCCTGCTGTGTGTGAATAGAAATGCAGTTATGTGGTGTTGCATTTAGTTTATAGATCATTTTGACTGGTGCGCGGCTGGAAAGATCAATGTTCAGAATAATGACAGAGGAGCGGGATGTCTCGACTCAGAATTCAACCCACTGCTCACGACTGCACCCTTCCTTTTATTCCTACAGGCCAAGAAAGAGCCACAAAACATGCAACACGCCAAAAAATTACACATCAAACAAGAGCTGAAGCGTCAGAGTCATGTTACGCACATGCTTCAGTAAATAATATAGTGCACTAGATATAATATCAAAAGTTTAAGCTCCATATATAGTGCACTAGATCTAATATTTAAGCTTTAAGCTCCCTATATAGTGCACTAGATCTAATATTTAAGCTTTAAGCTCTCTATATCGTGCACTAGATCTAATATTTAAGCTTTAAGCTCCCTATATAGTGCACTAGATCTAATATTTAAGCTTTAAGCTCCCTATATAGTGCACTAGATCTAATATTTAAGCTTTAAGCTCCATATATAGTGCACTAGATCTAATATTTAAGCTTTAAGCTCCATATATCGTGCACTAGATCTAATATTTAAGATTTAAGCTCCCTATATAGTGCACTAGATCTAATATTTAAGCTTTAAGCTCTCTATATAGTGCACTAGATCTAATATTTAAGCTTTAAGCTCCCCATATAGTGCACTAGATCTAATATTTAAGCTTTAAGCTCCCTATATAGTGCTCTAGATCTAATATTTAAGGTTTAAGCTCCATATTTAGTGCTCTAGATCTAATATTTAAGCTTTAAGCTCCCTATATAGTGCACTAGATCTACTATTTAAGCTTTAAGCTCCCCATATAGTGCACTAGATCTAATATTTAAGCTTTAAGCTCCCTATATAGTGCTCTAGATCTAATATTTAAGGTTTAAGCTCCATATTTAGTGCTCTAGATCTAATATTTAAGCTTTAAGCTCCATATATCGTGCACTAGATCTAATATTTAAGATTTAAGCTCCCTATATAGTGCACTAGATCTAATATTTAAGCTTTAAGCTCTCTATATAGTGCACTAGATCTAATATTTAAGCTTTAAGCTCCCCATATAGTGCACTAGATCTAATATTTAAGCTTTAAGCTCCCTATATAGTGCTCTAGATCTAATATTTAAGGTTTAAGCTCCATATTTAGTGCTCTAGATCTAATATTTAAGCTTTAAGCTCCCTATATAGTGCACTAGATCTACTATTTAAGATTTAAGCTCCCCATATAGTGCACTAGATCTAATATTTAAGCTTTAAGCTCCCTATATAGTGCTCTAGATCTAATATTCAAGGTTTAAGCTCCATATTTAGTGCTCTAGATCTAATATTTAAGCTTTAAGCTCTCTATATCGTGCACTAGATCTAATATTTAAGCTTTAAGTTCTCTATATAGTGCACTAGATCTACTATTTAAGCTTTAAGCTCTCTATATCGTGCACTAGATCTAATATTTAAGCTTTAAGCTCCATATATAGTGCACTAGATCTAATATTTAAGCTTTAAGCTCTCTATATCGTGCACTAGATCTAATATTTAAGCTTTAAGCTCTCTATATCGTGCACTAGATCTAATATTTAAGCTTTAAGCTCCCTATATAGTGCACTAGATCTAATATTTAAGGTTTAAGCTCCCTATATAGTGCACTAGATCTAATATTTAAGCTTTAAGCTCCATATATCGTGCACTAGATCTAATATTTAAGCTTTAAGCTCTCTATATAGTGCACTAGATCTAATATTTAAGCTTTAAGCTCTCTATATCGTGCACTAGATCTAATATTTAAGCTTTAAGCTCCCTATATAGTGCACTAGATCTAATATTTAAGGTTTAAGCTCTCTATATAGTGCACTAGATCTAATATTTAAGCTTTAAGCTCTCTATATAGTGCACTAGATCTAATATTTAAGCTTTAACCTCTCTATATAGTACAGTACATATACTATGAAGACTTTTAGTTCACTATGTAGTGCATTACAAACATCCTCATTTCTCATGCAGGCAGAAAACAAGCAAATAAACAGGACTTTTCTGGCTAATGAGCTCCTTAGCGTGTGTGTGTGTGTGTGTGTGTGTGTGTGTGTGTTTTGAGGGGTGATTGTAATTACGTGACAGAGGAAATGTACTTACACCAGCGGGGGAATTTTTAAGGCTATACAAATTTGTAACACAGTGGAAGTACAGAATAGAGAGCGTTAGAGCCCAATCGATAATTCATTTACTTTCAGCAGTCAGCAGCAATTAACGGGCCTCCCCCCCCATTAGCATTCTCAGAGGCCATGCTGCCTCTTTTAGCCCTAATCTGACTGACTGTTGTGACAATCATGGATTAGTGAACACAGAAATCGATGTGGTGCGATGTAGGAGCGGCTCCGCAATCACACGGCTCTGACTGGAACGCTGGTAAATAATCGGGACTCATTACCTGGAGAAGTAAAGCATGAGGATGATACACACTGACCCAATGCTTTACATCATACACACCAATTATCGTCATTTTCAGTGCTTCATATGGGACACTGATCGTGAATCTCCAACGTGCCTTTTTCAAAGCTCCGTTTGTAATTTTCCACGTTTAATAGTCTTATGATTTTAAATTTTTCACATCCTAGTAAAATTAGGAGTCACAGTATCACCGTGTTTCCACACAATGGAACTCCTTAACTCAGCTCCTCAGCTCCGCCTGGCAGTACATACTGTAGATATAGTGAAGACTCTGATATGACCCAGTCCTATGTAACCTGAATAACTAAGCTACAATGAACTAGAATTAACTGCGCTCAAATTTATCCCGAATAAGTCGTTTAGAATCTAACCTAATTAACTAAATGTATGACACACTGGTTTAAAATGTTTAACTGCCAATTATAGCCTAGGTAAACTGTATTAAATCATACCTAAATAAATAAATAAATAACCTATTGCCATGTAGTAAACAAGGTTTCCAGAGAAACAGGATGAGCAAAGCACTTCATATGGCCTATATATATATATATATATATATATATATATCCATCTTCAACCGCTTTCTCCTTTTCAGGGTCACAGGGAAACCTGGAGACTGTTCCAGGGAGCATGGGGCACAAGGCGGGGTACACCCTGGCCACAGGGCACAATCACACTCACACACCCATTCATACACTACAGACACTTTAGACACACCAATCAGCCTACCATGCATGTCTTTGGACTGGGGGAGGAAACCAGAGTACCCGGAGGAAACCCCCACAGCACAGGGAGAACATGCAAACTCCACACACACAGGGCCACGGTGGGAATCGAACCCCCAACCCTGGAGGTATGAGGCGAACGTGCTAACCACTAAGCCACCGTGCGCCCATATATATATAAAAATTTTTAATGAGCATCAATATAATTCTTTTTACACATATTGATCCTCCATAGAAAATGCTGTGCCAGAACAGAGCACTTCACGTGTGTATCTAATCTATTTTAATCCAATTTTACTGGCTTTACTTTTACTTTTACTTTTTTTTATTTTTTTTGGAAGGCTGGAGCTGTCTCAGAGTAATCAGTAAACAGCAGGCCACCCACAGCCTACAACTTTCCTCCAAAGGGAGCGATATTTTGAGTCCGACTTCCACAGCTAGGATTTAGTGAACTCTATTTAGCCTTAGTCATGGAGTGTGAATTTATCCTCTAAAAGGCTGAAGGGGAACAATAAAGGCATATGAAGGTATCAGTGGTGCAGGATATACAATATGGGGTAATAACCTGGAGCAGGCACTGCTACTACACTGTGAGTTCAAGTCTCTCGACCTGTCTCTCTCTCTCTCTCTCTCTCTCTTTCTCTCTCTCTCTCTGTACTTTTGTGTGTATGTGCTCTACACACTCCTGCTCTCATGTTCCCACGCACTATTCTGACAGTTGCCAGAGGCGTTAAGGGAAAGCTGGAGAAAAAAAAATAGAGAAGCAGTAGTAGAAGAAGAGGAAGATCAGAGGAAGAGGAAGAAACTCGGCTGCTATTTACAGATACGGCCTCCCCCACGTGCAGACCCCGCAGATCCGAGCGTCCCCTGATCAGAATCCAAATGCAGCTCGAGCAGCTGCTTCCACCCTGAGAATAAGAAAATTAAACATTCACGGTAAGCTTTGCGGTGGCATGGATATTTACTGCCCCCTCCTGGTTCTTCTAACAGTCAGGCCTGATGCATGATCAGCGTAGGAATGTCCTCCATCTTTAACTTGCAAACTTCATCTCATTGAGCATTGTGAAGTTGAATGGATGAGGGAACTCATTGTAGTTTTCTCCATACATCTCAAGTTATTTTTATTGCATTCCTTTTTTTTTTCTACTAAAGAATGATATACTAGATATTACGATGTAGAACTGGAATCCTCATTTCTCTGTATGTCACAGGTTCTCAACCCTGAGCCTAGAGAACCGTCTTTTCTTCACATGGATGTTTTCTTCCTGTAACACACCCACTTTAGCTCAGGAAGTGCTGGTAATTATTACCTGACTAGTTGAAGTGAGTGTGTTAGAGCAGGGGAAACACTAAAATGTGCAGGATGTACAGAATAATAATATACCATATACACTATATGGACAAAAGTATGCAGATGCTTAAGTATTGAACATCCCAATGTAAAACAACAGGCATTAACATTTAACTTATTCCACTCTTATGGGAAGACTTTGCACTAGATTTTGGGGTGTTGCTGTGGGGATTTGTGTTCATTCAGCTACAGCATCAGTGAGATGAGGTCAGGAACTATTTATTCATTTTTATTTAGTAGTTTATTAGACAGGGACAATGGACAGTCCATGACTGCCCCAGAATTAGCTACAAAGCTAAATTTCAACTGATGTTAGTCAAGGAGGTTTGGGGTGCAGTTAGTGTTCCAGTTCATCCCAAAAGAACATAAACTATATTCCAAAACCATTGGCATTAATATGAAATTGGCACCCCCGTTGCTGTTATATTAAGCTCCACTCTTCTTGGAAGGCTTTCCACTAGAACTGTGCGAGGCTCCAGTTCCAGTTCATCCCAAAGCTGTTCAGTCAGGGCTCTGTGCAGGACACTCGAGTTCTCCTACCTTCTTCCATCCTTGACATGCCATGTCTTCATGGAGCTCGCTTTGTGCACAGGAGCATTGTCATGCTGGAACAAGTTTGGGCCTCTTAGTTCCAGTGAAGAGAAATTGTAAACAAAGATATCCGAGACAATTTTGTGCTTCCAACTTTGTGGTACCCGTTTATGGAAGGCTGACAATCTTCAGGTGTCCACAAACTTTTTACTCTATAGTGTATTAATATACAACCCACGACCAGGTTTGGGAACCCATTATATAATTATAATGGTATATTATATACCATATATAAATATAATACCATATATAATTATAATGGTATAATTAATATACAACCCACGACCAGGTTTGGGAACCTGTGCTTTAGAGCAACATTTTCCCCAATACATATTTTAATCATCCTCCATCCTCAGCAAAAAGAAATAGATGGTATAATCGTCGCAAACACACAGTGTACCTTGATTTCCGTAATATTCCCTTATATATATCCCTAGGTAATTTGTATGTTATTGTTGTCTTCTTGTTATTGTTTGTGGTTTGTTACATACTCATTTTGTTAAACACTTTCATGCAATATGCTTATGTTTACTACTCATGTGACTGTTATAACACCCTGGATAACCATAACTTGTTGCAAAGAAAGAAAGGAAAGAAAAGAAAAGACGTTTGCTTTACGACACCAACCAAGCTGACTTGCTGCAGCTGCTTCGTTTTACGACAGCATCTCATTTCCGGCACCGGTGGCCGCGTGGGTTCTCCAGCAGCGTGTAAACTGAACGCCGTGTACGGAATTCCAAAAGAACAAGAAAACGTTTATTTATTAGGTTTGCATGAAAAGATTTTCAGTGTTTTCGAATTTATCTCGTTTATTTCGGCTCTCGATCGAGTGCGTTAACGTTTTAGGAATATGTCCACATAAGTGAAGTTGTTGTAAAATGCTAGCAGGCAATGCTAACTGACCAGCATGAGGTTGCCTGGTGATGTTGTTATGCATCCTTTCTTTTCTTTCTGATATATTTGTGTGTATATGTGTATATTCGGCTCGTTTGATTATTATCTGAATATTTTTGCCTGTATTTTATGTGTTGTTACTGATTAACTACATGTTAGTATCTCCAATGGACCTGCTCAGGTGTGTCAGGACAACATCTGGGCACAAAACCCCTTCATTTTCTCTTTCTTCTTATCTCTGTTGGTCAGATCTTTTGCTTGAAGATGTCTTTTCGAGGAGGAGGAGGGAGAGGAGGCCGAGGAGGAGGAGGAGGATTCGGTAGAGGAGGAAGAGGAGGATTTGGAGGAAGAGGAGGGTTTGGAGGAAGAGGAGGTGGTAGAGGAGGATTTAACAGACAGCAGGATTATGGTCCTCCGGAGTATGTTGTTGGTACGGACGTTGTGGTTTCATATCCCAGATTTCCTGTCCAGGCAATTAGATCTTGTGTGCTTGGTTGATGCAGCAATAACACACAGTACTCACTCTGTAGAACAAAGATCACTCGGTGGATAACTTGCATAGTTTGTGATCTAGGTGTATAAATGTGTGTGTGTCTGTAGCACTGGGGGAGTTCATGCACCCGTGTGAAGACGACATTGTGTGTAAGTGTGTGACGGAGGAAAACAAAGTGCCCTACTTCAACGCCCCCGTGTACCTGGAGAACAAGGAGCAGATCGGCAAAGTCGACGAGATCTTCGGCCAGCTCAGAGACTTCGTATCCTTTATTTTTCGATTTCTCACTCACAATTTCTCATTAGTCTGCACCTGAGCTTGTAAAGCTCGTGGAAAAAGGTTCCTGTAGCGTCTGCGATGTTTCTCTTAACGCTTCACACGGCGTGGTCCTTAATTATCACTGCAGTATTTTTCAGTCAAGCTGTCCGAAAACATGAAGGCGTCGTCGTTCAAGAAATTACAGAAGGTGCGTGTTCGGGTTTTCTGAGAGCCTGACTTGTGGATTTCTTACACTTTATTTATCGTCACCATGTATTATAGAAGTGTTTCTCTGGACGTTGCAGCCGATTCTAGACTGCCGAACCAAGAATACGCTGTTTCTACAATTATTCTTGTTCTCCTACTCAGTTTTTATTTATTTTCATACAATAAAACCATTATCAATGACCTAAATACAAATATATAGGCTTATATAAAGGTATATAGTGTATATAGTATAAAGGCTTATAGTGACATCTATATTGGGGAATAAATTAGGATTATGTACATTCAGCTTCAGAATTATTGGCACTCTTCATATAAAAATGGGTAGCCGATGTTTCGATTTTCTGCTTTAATTTCTCGGAACGTTTGAATTTCAGTTCTACGTCGACCCGGCGAAGCTTTTGCCCCTCCAGAGGTTCCTCCCGAGACCACCGGGTGAGAAAGGACCCCCTCGAGGAGGCAGAGGAGGAGGAGGACGAGGAGGTATGAACACACACACACACACACGCAAAGATCCAATGGGAATATGTAAATATTGAGAACTGTGAAATGATGCAGGAGTGTGTGAATGGATGATGACCGTGTGTGTGTTTGTGTAGGTGGGTTCCGAGGGGGCCGAGGAGGTGGTGGTGGTCGCGGCGGTGGATTCGGTGGAGGTAGAGGAGGAGGGTTCAGGGGAGGAAGAGGAGGAGGGTTCAGAGGAGGAAGAGGAGGAGGAGGAGGAGGAGGAGGTCGTGGATTCAGAGGTGAGTGATGCTCATTGGATAAAGCTGGACAGTGTGAAAGTATAATATAAATATCCTGATGAACTGTCATAATATGCTTTTCTGATGTGTTGTAGATGTTGTGATTTAATTGTTTTATTTTTATTATTATTATGAATTTTTATATTTACAGTATCTCACAAAAGTGAGTACACCCCTAACATTTTTGTAAATATTTGATTATATCTTTCGATGTGACAACACTGAAGAAATGACACTTTGCTACAATGTAAAGTAGTGAGTGTACAGCTTGTGTAACAGTGTAAATGTGCTGTCCCCTCAAAATAACTCAACACACAGCCGTTAATGTCTAAACCGCTGGCAACAAAAGTGAGTACACCCCTAAGTGAAAATGTACAAATTGGGCCCAATTAGCCATTTTCCCTCCCCGGTGTCATGTGACTTGTTAGTGTTACAAGGTCTCAGGTGTGAATGGGGAGCAGGTGTGTTAAATTTGGTGTCATCGCTCTCACACTCCCTCATACTGGTCACTGGAAGTTCAACATGGCACCTCATGGCAAAAAACTCTCTGAGGATCTGAAAAAAAGAATTGTTGCTCTACATAAAGATGGCCTAGGCTGTAAGAAGATTGCCAAGACCCTGACACTGAGCTGCAGCACGGTGGCCAAGACCATACAGCGGTTTAACAGGACAGGTTCCACTCAGAACAGGCCTCGCCATGGTCGACCAAAGAAGTTGAGTGCACGTGCTCAGCGTCATATCCAGAGGTTGTGTTTGGGAAATAGACGTATGAGTACTGCCAGCATTGCTGCAGAGATTGAAGGGGTGGGGGGGTCAACCTGTCAGTGCTCAGACCATATGCCGCACACTGCATCAAATTGGTCTGCCTGGCTGTCGTCCCAGAAGGAAGCCTCTTCTAAAGATGATGCACAAGAAAGCCCACAAACAGTTTGCTGAAGACAAGCAGACTAAGGACATGGATTACTGGAACCATGTCCTGTTGTCTGATGAGACCAAGATAAACTTATTTGATTCAGATGGTGTAAAGCGTGTGTGGCGGCAACCAGGTGAGGAGTACAAAGACAAGTGTGTCTTGCCTACAGTCGAGCATGGTGGTGGGAGTGTCATGGTCTGGGGCTGCATGGGTGCTGCCGGCACTGGGGAGCTACAGTTCATTGAGGGAACCATGAATGCCAACATGTACTGTGACATACTGAAGCAGAGCATGATCAGTACGCAGTATTCCAGCATGATAACGACCCCAAACACACCTCCAAGACGACCACTGCCTTGCTAAAGAAGCTGAGGGTGAAGGTGATGGACTGGCCAAGCATGTCTCCAGACCTAAACCCTATTGAGCATCTGTGGGGCATCCTCAAACGGAAGGTGGAGGAGCACAAGGTCTCTAACATCCACCAGCTCCGTGATGTCGTCATGGAGGAGTGGAAGAGGACTCCAGTGGCAACCTGTGAAGCTCTGGTGAACTCCATGCCCAAGAGGGTTAAGGCAGTGCTGGAAAATAATGGTGGCCACACAAAATATTGACACTTTGGACCCAATTTGGACATTTTCACTTAGGGGTGTACTCACTTTTGTTGCCAGCGGTTTAGACATTAACGGCTGTGTGTTGAGTTATTTTGAGGGGACAGTAAATTTACACTGTTACACAAGCTGTACACTCACTACTTTACATTGTAGCAAAGTGTCATTTCTTCAGTGTTGTCACATGAAAAGATATCATCAAATATTTACACAAATGTGAGGGGTGTACTCACTTTGGTGAGATACTGTGTGTGTCTATATATACACTTATATGCGTTTTCACAATTTTCAAGATGAAGTACAGCCTTTTTTAGTATTGTATTTTTTTATTTCTGAGTGAGATATCTATTTCTTATTTGTTTATGTTTTTTTAAATACATATTTATTTATAAACAATTTAAATAGGTTTATTAAATAACCTATCAACCAGTTGTTTTGGATATTTTCTTCTTTTTTTTAAAAAAAAAAAAAAAAACACCATCCTGCTGTATTCCTGTCAGTTGGTGAGAAAACCTAAACATCGTGCTCCGTATCCTGCCGTGTATTGTAGAAATGTCAAGTACCGAGCCGTAATACACCCGAAATCACAGATTATACGAATGGAAGTTAAAGCAAAATCAGTTGTATGATCATAAAATGATAAATATAATTTTTTTTTTTTTTAATGTTATTGTTTACTAAAGTTCTACATATTATGTAACCATGGTGACAGTCTTATTAGTCGTAGCTAGTATCAGCTTAGCTTAACCTAGCCTGGTCTGTACTGTAGTTTAGACGTATTATTATCAGCAGTGCAGATTGTGTTTGTTGTCACATCGCTGTGACCCAAAAAGCGCTTTTTTAAAAACATTTATTTAAAAACCACACCTTCACTCAGAGTTACATAAATTATCACGGATTTGTTTTTACTTTTTCCTTTTGTCTAGGTGGAAGATGATGTAGATCGGTGCACTGACTTTACTCCTGCCTCAGAGGAAACGTTCACACCGGACAATCGGCTTCCTCGCTCTTCCAACCGCTCTTCTTTCTGGCGCAGCCTCAAGTTTTTTTATTATTATTATTATTTCCGTTTTAACGTGTGTATTTTCAGCGTGGTTGAATATCGTGTTGACCTCGGTATGTTTCTTTTGTGCCGGTTGAATCAGGAATCAGTGACACGATTATTATCACACCTTTTTTTTATCTCTAACGTGAAAACATTCATAGTTTTGTTACTGCAGAGATATGAATGGATCCGACTTGTACAATAGCAGAGCTAGCATGCTAGTGCTAAATAAATCCTATCGTGTTTGTACATATTTTCTCTTCCCCTTTAAAAGTTTTTGTTGCTTCTGGTAATCAATACGGTATAAAGAAGATGTGGAATTCCTGTCTAATTATAGATTTTCACAGGTTGTGTTAGCAAGCTAGCAAACGAGATAACCTGACAGAATTTCTCACAGGATTTTTAAGTGATAGGAATCAATGATCATCATTTTTAGCGATTAATGTTAGGCAGCTAGCTTGCTTTAGCTGAAGTGACAGGATTTTTGAGAGGATTATTCATTTATATTCACGGTTGATTTGTCCATGCTAAAGCTAGCCATCTAGCTAACACAATCCTGACAGGATTTCTGAGTCATATTAGTAAATGCTTATAATCTTTACTGATTGTTAGTGAACTAGCTGATTTTTTTTTTTTTTAAATTTATATTTATGATGATAAATGTTCATCATCTTTACTCATAATGTTAGCCAGCTAGCTTAAATTAGCTAACTGACAGAAGATTTTCTAAAAATATATGTATTTGTAAATTCATTGTCTGTGCTAAATCCTGCCATCTAGCTAACATGAGCTAACCTAACAGGAATTCTGAGAGGTATTTTGACTTATTAATAAGTGGTTATAATCTATTTAAAATCGTTAGCCAAATAGCTAATGTACTAACTTGACAGGATGCCTGAGAATTTTTCATTTCTGTTCATAATTATAAAGGTTCAAAGTGTATATCCTAATGTTAGCCAGGTAGCTTATGTCAGCAAACCTGACAGGATTTCTGAGAGGATTTTTAAATATATTCATAAATTATGCGTGTAAGTGCTAAAGCTTTCCATTTAGCTAATATGAGCTAGGCTAACAGGATTTCTGTGAGGATCTTGACTCATTAATTAATGTTTACTGATTGTGTTTGCTAACTTGACAGCATGTCTGAGAGTTTTTCATTTATATTTATGAATGATCTTTTCTGCTAGCTAAAATGAGCTAACCTGACAGTGTTTCTAATTCATCTTCATAAATAATAAAGCTCTTCAATGCTAAAGCTAACCATCTAGCCTGCATGAGCTGACAGGATTTCTGAGAGGATTTAAACTCATATTAATCATTCATGTTTAATCTTTTCTGCTAATTTATTTAAGGACGGGTCTTAACGTTTCCATATGGACTCAAAGATGTGTGTTTGTCATCGAACGATAGAAACTTCGAGTATGTGCTAAAGTTACTTTTGTTTATTTTTGTGTAAGCCTAATCGTGACATGTCCACTTGTTAGCATTTTTACCATAGGTATGATACTCCCGCAGTTATCCAGCTGTTCATGTGGAAATCCAAAAGGTATGCTAGTGGAAATTAGCATTATTTATTATACAAGACGTGTTCAAGCAAAATGAAGTCCATTGGAATGTTTAGCTTTGACCAGGGGACCATTACAGTATCCATTAAAATCAATACAATTCCCTTTAAAACAATTACAAATTCTCTGAGGATTTTTGTTTTGTTTAGTTTTTTTTTTTCAGCAGGGAAATCATATCAAGTATCGCAATACGATATTTTTGTCACATCGCCCCACCCCTAGTCTCATGGTACGTAACTCTGTCCGTCTTCCTGTGGTTGCTGAAACGTGATAAACGGCCAGGAATCGTTTCACGAGCTCGCGGGTCAGCGCATACGCATACGAGCTCTGCGAAAATCTAATCAAATGATCCGGCTTCTAGAGGAACGGCTAATATCCAACAGAGCGTTAGCCAGCGAGACTTCTGAACTCAAAGAACCAATAATAATCCTCAAACAGTTCCTTCTCTATGACGTGCTCAGTGTTGGGAAATAATGAACTTTGATCTGAGCAGATCGGATCATTCATTTACAAAGAAAGAAATTCAGAGGGTCGTTCAGAGCTTCTACAGGGTGAAGGCAACGAGTTGAGAGAATTTATAAATCTCAAATCACCTTCCACCCAGATCTGTAAGACCAACTGAGCTCGTGGACTTTGGGAAAAGCTCTCTGCCTCTGAACATACATTGCTCTGAGAGGTTCGACATGCTTTGTGTGCATTTTAAAGAGAAGCTGTTTGTAGTTATTTTCGTTTTCTTCTGTTTCTGTAACTTTGTAGAGCAACTGTTGCTAAGAAGTTTCCCACCAGGATGAAAAAGTCTTATATTATGAATATTGCCATGTGTCATTATATCTAGGATAAATACGGTAGGTTGTTAATTTACTCTTAACAGCCGCTCGACAGTAGTTCAGCTGCAAATCCCAGGTTTATATTAATGCGCTCGTTCTAATACGCTCATCGTTTCTATAGTAACAGCTTAAACAGGAACTTGTACGATAGACGTTCCTCATAAACAGCTATAAAAATATAATCAATCATGGTGAGGTTTTCTGTAAAGAAATGTTTATTCAGCACACATGGAAGGAGTCTCCAGTATCAGCGCTCCGTAACAGTCGGAGGTAAAGTTCTGACATTTTCAGGACAGAAGAGTTTACGTTTCGTGAACAAACTGCTACATTGTAAGTGATACGAGGAAATAACGTGTTTAATGGATGTTCCGCAAACTTAAATGTAACTATAATTAGACAAAAAGTACTTCGTTCTTTTTTCTTCGTGTGTCGTTCTTTAATAACTAAAAAAGTCGTACTCTTTGGGAAGTTGTTGTGGTATAAGAGGAATAAAACACTTTCACAAGGTGCTGTTATAGGAAAAGAATCATCTTCAGGGAGATAAGTGTATCTGTTTCATGACACCATCCCATTGTTGATTAACTTCCTACAACAGCACAACACTGAGTGCTATATTCCTTACATAATCGATCTGTGGATGCTGTTGGTACCCACTAACATTTTCCCCCTACATAATAATACTTCAAAAAAGTACACACACGCACACAAACCTCCACGATATCCTTTTTATTTGGCTTTGGCAGCTAAATGTTCTATGTAGAACCCTACAATAGAGTGTTTCCCAATCAGAAAAGTACCAAGGAAAACCTTTAAGACGGCCATGAACAGTTAACAATCCATTGAATCCATAAAGAGTGCACATTGTTTCCCTAACAGTGTGTTTACTAAGAAACACTGTGACTCATCTGATCTTTTCAATGTTTAGACACACTCAGGACTGTTTATTTCAACTGAGAGTTGAGAAATCTCTCTCTCGCTCTCTCTCTCTCTCTCTCGCTCTCTCTCTTTTCATACCGTGAGAAATGGTCTTGTCTCCTCTAAACCAGTTCTGTTGGCTCATTGTACATCCATTTGAATGAAAACTTTGAATAAATATTAGGCATAAGATGTAAATGTGTTAAAACTTTTCAACGGCAGATGAACTGCTTCATCAGACAGGGTCATCAGACAGGGTCATCGCCCCGGGTGTGGCCGAATATATTCAGACGAGCAGGTTTGATTGACAACCTGACGTGTTGTTGAGTTTGCACTTTAATATAAAATTAATTAAAGAAAAAGAATGATTTAGCAATTTAGTTTTCGCAGTTTAAAGTTTAACAAACAAACAAAATGCAAATTATTTAAACAAATCATTATCGTGTGGTTTTATTACTTACAAATAAAATACCACCTTGTCCCTTTTTTCCTTTGCTGACTAAAAACCGTTTCCCTACATGACTGCTTGTCTCGAGCCCAGTCATAAAGCAATGCGCTGCTGTAGCGATGAGAAAAGACACTCTTCTGTGATTGGCGGAGAGCAGAGTCAGCCGTGTTTGTGATTGGCTGCAGTTTGAACGGTTCAGGTTTCTAAATACGCCCCTTCTTCTTCGGCCAAATCTGGAACATGGAGTCGGTTGGGAAAGTAAGTCATTTTTAAAACACGAATGTACAATTAAAAATGCCGTTTAATTCCGAGTTTTAAGCTGCAGCGTGATGCTAAAGCTCTTTTACGACATGGATATTCCTGAACTCACTGGAATGTTAGAGTTGAATGGGATTTTTGTCAGGCTTTCACGCGCAGCTGCAAGTTTTAATCCTCGCGCTGGTTTTAGCAGGTGTTTATATGCCACATTAATCATTAAATTAGAGATTTCGGTTCACATACACTCAATTTAGCACGTGCGTAACTCAGATAAATGGGCCAGGGCTGTTTTGCACGAATGCATAGGTGCGTGTTTTTTTCTTCTTAAATTATCTAAATGTATTATTTCTTTGTTTCAGGTGATTAAGTGCAAGGCTGCAGTAGCATGGGAAGCTGGAAAGCCTTTATCGGTGGAGGAGGTGGAGGTGGCTCCACCCAAAGCCCATGAAGTGAGAGTTAAGGTGACTAACTTGCATTACTACATTTAGTCAGAGCTTCAGTGCATTAAAAAGATTTTATTGGGTTGCAAACATTTACCACACAGATTGAGTTATACTCACATACACGTGTAATAGTTGCATGTGCATGCACTGAAACTGAATAATAATAATAATAATAATAATAAAAATCTTTATAGTGCACTTTTTATAAATTTTTTAAAAAAAGTACAAAAAAGTGTAAGGAGTATAGATGGATAGAATAAAATACTAAGTAATAACAATTTCAGGCATTAAAGTAGGACAAAGCAATTTTCCAACTCATATGTCTTTGGAGAGAGTTTTGTTTTTGGTGTGGTGATTTTTGTTTGTTTGTTTGTTTACTTATTTATTTATTATTTTGTCTACTAAACCTCCCCTGTAGGTTGACCGTGCACTCGTTTGAATAAATATCATTTAGATATGTAAAGAAGGTGAGAGAATGTTAAAACGGCCACCAGATACAGTGATGAGAAATGACGATATAATGAGAGAGGACGATCATTTTTGTGTACGAGGGGGGAAAAATATTAATTAGCCGAGATAACGAAGGCAAGTGTAATTTCATCGTTGGTACGTGTTTCAGATCCACGCGACGGGCGTGTGTCACACTGACGCCTACACTCTGAGCGGCAGCGACCCCGAGGGCCTGTTTCCCGTCATCCTGGGTCACGAGGGCGGGGGAACGGTCGAGAGCGTCGGAGAGGGAGTGACCAAGTTCAAACCAGGTACGCTGAGCGACCTTTTTACTGTTGTCATGTGAACAGAATTATGGGGTGGGCACATTTCCAGGTCAAGGACACATGCTGTTCTCCTTCACGCTTCTTTTTAATTACACTGTAACCATAGTAACGCTTTCATCAGTACTAGCTAGTATAAGCTAACCAACCAGCCTAGCTAGATGTCCTAGATTAGATGTACTATTATCAGTATTAAAGATGAACTAAAGTCCTGTTGCTGCTATTGGTCACGCTGCAGCATTGCAGTGAAATATTTTTTGCTCAGTTCTCCGTATTGGCCGCCAGCGTGCGACCTGATTGGTCAGGAGGTGACGGCGTCATCACGGTAAAAGGTGCGTTTCGGGTCGGATAAACGTGTGAAAGCGCCCTAAGGAAGGTTAGAAGACGGACGTCGTTATGCAAATGACGCAGACGCGTCTAGTAAACGCGCACGCTAGCCAGAAATGCCGCTGGAATTGTTGTGGCTGTAAAAATGTTTACTGCTGTTTAAATGTTTAATAGTGTTATCGCAATAGCGATGTCTTGTGCTCGTTGTCGTCGTTCAGGAGACACGGTGATTCCCGTGTACATCCCACAATGTGGAGAATGCAAGTTCTGCAAAAACCCCAAGACCAACCTGTGCCAGAAAATCAGGTTTGTGATGGTTTTTAGTTTGTAAATATGAATATCCTGTTTAAAAAAAAAAAAAAAAAAGACACTTCAATACATTCTCGCATTACTTACTTGTTTCAAACTAGCACACATGTTTACTTATCGAGTGTTTGCACATTTTACTTCCCACGCGTTCCTCATTTATTTATTTATTTATTTATTTATTTATTTCCCTTGCTTGCATGTATGCATACTTGTGTACTTGCGTACCTCCTAGCACGCACATACTTACTTTCCGTGCATACTTGTACACGTATGCGTACGTTCCTGAGTTGCATGCGTGCAGCATGGGTACGTTCTCGCTTGCTTACTACGTGCGTGCATGTATGTATACGTATTCGCATTCTTTCTTACTAGTACGCATACATACTTCCATAGATTAGCAGCATGCATGTATACATGTGCATACTAGTTTACTAGCATGTATACTCATTTTCTATACCGTACATGACCGCACGGGTTTTATTTGTTCATGTGTACTCGAAGCCACGGATTATAATCACGCGTGCATATTCGTGTACTTGTTTGCTTGCATGCTACATTTACTAGCATGCATACTTGTATACATGCATTCCTGACTTCAGGGCGCACTCGCTTACTGTGCATGCATGCATATTTATGTACTTGAAGTATGCATACATGCAACTACTGCATCTAGCGTAATTTCCTTGTTTATTAGCCTTCCTGCACACACAGTTGGTCACTCATGCATGGTTACATACCCTCTTTGACACTTTCTGTCTCAGGGTGACTCAGGGTCAGGGTCTGATGCCCGATAAGACGACCAGGTTCACCTGTAAAGGTAAACCCGTCTTCCACTTCATGGGCACCAGCACCTTCAGCGAGTACACGGTGGTCGCCGATATCTCGCTGACCAAAGTGGACGAGCGCGCGCCGCTGGATAAAGTGTGTCTGCTCGGCTGTGGGATCTCGACAGGATACGGAGCCGCACTGAACACGGCCAAGGTGTGCTGCTCATCTCGTGCCTGTTTACTGAGCACGCAGTACACTAACTGGAGGAACCGTTTTTAAGATGTCCTGGTTATATTTCACATGCCCGTGTGTGTTTGTGTGTCCCTCTCTCTGCAGGTCGAGCCCGGGTCCGTATGCGCAGTATTCGGTTTAGGAGCCGTCGGTCTTGCCGCCACCATGGGGTGCAAAGCCGCCGGAGCCTCCAGGATCATCGGCGTGGACATCAACCCGGAGAAATTCGACATCTCCAAGAAATTCGGCACCACCGAGTGCGTGAACCCGAAGGACCATAGCAAACCGATTCAGGAAGTGCTGATGGAGATGACGGACGGAGGAGTGGACTACAGCTTCGAGTGCATCGGCAACGTCACCGTTATGGTAAAGCACCAATATGATGAAGTGTATTAAAGGGAAAATATTAATTGTTGCTTTTAGATAAAAAAACAAACAAACTTATGCATACAGTCTAGTTTACATATTTTAATATTATGCAAATGAATTAAAATGAAAGTAGTTGTTACAGATATGAGTCATGTTGCAGTGAGGCTCACTTTCCATAAACCCTGATCTCTTTAGAAGTGATTTCTGATTTGAATATTTCTGTGTATTTGTTGTAACCGTGTGTGTGTGTGTGTGTGTGTGTGTGTGTGTGTGTGTGTGTGTGTGTGTGTGAGACAGCGTGCCGCTCTGGAGGCGTGTCATAAGGGCTGGGGGACGAGCGTGATCATCGGCGTGGCCGGAGCGGGTCAGGAGATCTCCACTCGTCCGTTCCAGCTCATCGTAGGACGCACGTGGAAGGGCACCGCGTTCGGAGGTGGGGCATATTTGAAAACTATTCAATAAAAGTAGAGAACTTTTTTATTGAATAAAAGTGGTTAGCGGTGCAAGATGAAAGCTTTAACACTACTGTGGAGAGAGAACGAGTTTTCAGACCCACCAGCCTTCACGCATTTTGCGTAGGAACTCTGCATTTTTAGATCAAACTGCTATGAATTATCGCTCAGAATTACGCCAAAAGACCAGTCTTTTTTTTTTTTATTTATTTATTTATTTTTTTATTATGGGAAAAAAAATTTATGATCAAATCGACATGTGAATCTGGAATGTCTGACCGTTGCGTAGGTGTTTTGAATTCACAGATACTAGCGAACACCATAGAAGCCCTGCCCCCTTCATTACATTACATTACATTACAGCATTTGGCAGATGCCCTTATCCAGAGCATACAATTGTTTCATTTAGACAACTGAACAGGTGAGGGTTAAGGGCCTTGCTCAAGGGCCCAACAGTGGTAGCTTGTCAGTGCTGGGATTTGAACTCACAAACTTCCGATCAGAAGTCCAACGTCTTAACCACTTTAACTTGGCTGTATATTTGTCTAATATTAGCTAACATCAGTTACATATTGACTAACGATGCTAGCGAAAAATCTGGGTCATAAATAGTCAAAAACTAATGTGTCATCTAACACATAATTTCAGTGGTAACTAAAAGTGATTTAAAATTGCTGTTTGCTCTCCTGTACCACTCAGCGCATAATATATGATATACACACACACACTCCAGTTTCAACTCTACAGGGTTGGGACTGCGCATGGGTCTGCTTCAAGTTTGGCACGACGGGAATGACCGGAAATACAAAACCGGCTTCTACTATGACTCACGGCAGGGAGAGGGTTCTGGGTGGGAATTAGTAATGATCAAATTGGGAGAAAATGATGTGAAAATAAAAATAAGTGGAGAACTTGACATTATTATTCCTCTGCCACAAGGTGGTGGAATTGGCATCATTGTCATTGGTGTCATTAGTGTGATCGGCATCATAAGTGTCCTTGCCATCATTAGTGTGATCGCAGTCATTGGTGTCATTGGCGTCCATGGTGTGATTGGCGTCCTTGGTGTGCTTGGTGTCATTGGTGTGCTTGGCATCCTTGGTGTCATTGGTGTGATTGGTGTCATTGGTGTGATTGGTGTCATTGGCATCATTGGTCTCAGGTTCTACTAGTGTATGTAGAGACGTTTCTTTGGATTAAATTGTGTGTTTGAATCTGTGCAGGTTGGAAGAGTGTCGAGAGCGTCCCTAAACTGGTGGAAGACTACATGAACAAGAAGCTGATGGTGGACGAGTTTGTGACTCACACGTTGCCTTTCGAGCAGATCAACGAAGCCTTCGACCTCATGCATGCCGGAAAGAGGTTCGAGCTCTACTTAGTAACTACAGATTTCGCTCACTTATGTTAAAAATTTATCATCAACCTTTTCTCCTCCGTGTCCCCGACAGCATCCGAGCCGTCCTGACGTTCTGAAGACCAGCTCGAGTTCCTGCATCAAACTTCAGTCCTTTAATTCATTAATTCATGTTTGCTACTAATTCCTGAGCACTTAAAGTTCTGACCCTGATGTAGAGTTTGTGATTTTTACACGTTTAAATGGATTCAGCGAGATCAATAAATGGATGGTAAAACAGTGTGCACTATGCGTGCATGCTCGGTTGATGATCGAACAAAATCCACACAGTAAAAGACACCTGGAACACACACCTGTTGATTTTAAGTTTGTTCACCATTAAAGAAATTAAATGTTATTATCAGGCAATATCATAAGTATTGTAATATTAATTTACAACACCAATAAATATTAAAATATAGTTACGCTGCTTCGTAGCAAGTCTTCCGTTCTTTGAGTTTATAAGCAACACCTTCACTCAGATATTGTTGCCCTTTTTAATGAATGCCTGGCTAAGTTAATGACATGTACAATTGATTAAATATCCTGTATAATTTAACAATAAATGAATAATTTAACTTTATTTTCCATCATTCATTCATTCATTGAATTTAAATGTAATTTTATAGAGTCGAGCTTAGTTTTATCCATCCCATTTCCCTTTGTTTCATTTAAATCCATATAATGTTTTTTTTGTTTTTTTTTAAATATTTATTTATATGCGTTTTGTTTGTAGTTTGTAATAATTACATGGCATTTTATTTTCCCTTACGCCTCATTTTTATTTTAATCGGCTCTTTTTTTTTTCCTTTTGTTATTTATTTACTTGAAATCCCGGTTTCCATGACTGCAGCGTTCCATTACACAGTCAACACCCTACAAAATGGCGGCTGCGGCCCTTTAGTGCCCTTCGCGTTGTTCCGGTGTTGATTTGAGACACAGCCCGGACTCGAGTTACTCCATCACAGTGTCAGAAGATGGCGACTGCTGAACCGGTGAGAGAGAGAAACGTGTGGATTTAAAACGGCTGTTTTTGGCATTAGAAGGAGTAACAGCTAATATAAACACCGTGTGATTTAACAGAAGGGTTAATCTTTCTGTGTTTGAGTGTTTTGGGTGAATTAATCAGCTTGGTGTTGATTAACACTGAGTTAAACCAGATAGCTGGATTACATTAAATGGCTAGCTTTAGCTTTAGCTTTAGCAAGTGGGCGGATAACTGACTTCAGCTGTGATGGGTAAATTTGGGATTTCTTTGTGTAAAAATAAATAAATAAATATATATGTAGTTAATTTAGTCTTTACTGAAATAAAAGCCGACGTTGAAGTGTTTGTTTACTGTAACTCACGCCCTGTTTGCAGCTATGTTTTTATTTTAATTTGCTACACTCTTAGCTAGCTTGTCAGGCTAATATAGATTATTAGATATACATTATGTTTAGAGAAAATTCTGAGCTGAAGTTGAATTTATTCTGGATTTTAACCCGTATGTTAGTTTATTATTATTATTATTATTATTTTGTTAAGTAAAGTCGGCTTGGTGTTAGCCGGGTAATAAGATCAAAACAAGGGTTTGAGACGGAGCTGAATTCTCGATTCTGATTGGTTGATGAAGTGACTGAACCCGGAAACATAGTTTTATTAATTAAACGTCACACTATGCTAATGATCAGTTTATACATGAACCCGGTGTTGATTATTTTTCTACACCAGCACGACACGGAGTGTTTTATTCTTTACAAATCATACACATGGTTTTCAGCACATACCTGTTTACATGGTTGTTGTTGGTGTGTGTGTGTGTGTGTGTGTGTGTGTGTGTGTGCGTGTGTGTGTGTGTGGTGGTTTTTAACTGTAGGAAGTGACCCCGAATACACCAAATTCAGAAGAAGAGCAGAGCGATGCTAGTGGCCGAGAAATTGTGAGTCCTGAAGATTACATCAAACATCCGCTACAGAACAGGTACGTAACCAGCACACACACACACACACACACACTGTTCACACTTGTTACAGAAGGACGGTTGTGATTGGGACATTTGTTTGTCTGTCTTCTCCATTTTCTCCCTCTCGTTGTTCTCCTCGTACTCTTCTCCTTCTTCTTCATTTTGTTCTTGTCCTACTTTCTCATTCTTTTCCCATCTTTCTTCCCCTTTTCTTCTCCCTCTCATTGTTGTTCTTCTCCTCCTCCTTTTCCTTCTACTCCTCCTCTTCCTCTCCTTTCCTTGTCTTCTCCTTCATCACATCTTCTCCTCCTCCTCTTCCTCTCCTTTCTTTGTTCTCCTTCATCACATCTTCTCCTCCTCCTCTTCCTCTCCTTTCTTTGTTCTCCTTCGTCATCTTCTCCTCCTTATTTGCTTCTCCTTCTGTTCCTCTCCTTTCTTTGTTCTCCTTCGTCGTCGTCATCTTCTCCTCCTTATTTTCTTCTCCTTCTCTTCCTCTCCTTTCTTTCTTCTCCTTCGTCGTCGTCGTCGTCTTCTCCTCCTTATTTTCTTCTCCTTCTCTTCCTCTCCTTTCTTTCTTCTCCTTCGTCGTCGTCGTCATCTTCTCCTCCTTATTTTCTTCCCCTCCTCTTTCTCTTGTACTTTTCCTTCTTCTCCTTGTCCTCCTGCTGCTCCACCTCCTCCCTCTTTTCCTCCTCCTTCTTCTTCTTCCATTTCCTATCCTCGTCCATCCTCTCCTCCTCTGTCTTGTACTTGTCCTAGTTCTTCTTTTCCTCCTTCGTATTCCTCTCCATTTACTTCTTCTTTTCCTTTGCCTCCTTCCTCTTCCTTATTCTTCTTGTTCTCGCATAAATAGACAGAACCACATTTATACGTTTCTTTTCCTGCACTTTTACTGGAAATGAACATTTCTCCTGTTGCTTTGTCACAGCGTAGTGTGAACGCAGGGTTAGTGTTTGACCTCCACGACCTCCACGGACTCGGCGTTAACTTTCCACATGGTCTCTGGTTCCTCTTTCAGGTTCTTCTGTTCCTCATGGTGTATTCCTTTATTTGCATACTAATGAGGTTTGAGACCCAGCGACATGGCTGGTTGATCTTTTACTACCTAATCGAGTTGGTTTGTAACACACACATACTAGTGTGTGTGTGAATTTATTTATATACAGAATGGCCAGATAATAATAATAATAATAATAATAATAATAATAATAATGGAGCAATGCAGCTGAAAGTGACAAAAAACCAAACTCATGTTGTACTTGTCTGACTTTTCTTCTTCTTCTCCCTCTCATTGTCCTCCTGTTCCTCGTCTTTCTTTCTTTTCCTTCGTCATCTGTCTTCTCCTCCTTCTTTTCTTCTCCTCCTACTCCTTCATCTTGTAATTGTCCTACTTCTTCTTTTCCTCCTTATCATTCCTCTCCATTTACTCCTTCTTTTTCTTCTTCTTCTTGTCCTCATCTGATTCCTGCTTATTCTTTTCTCCTCCTCCTCCTCCATTTTGTACACGTGCTTCTTCTCCTTCCGCTTCTTATCCTCGTCCTTCTTCTTTTCTTCTCCTTCTTCATCTCGTAATTGTCTTGCTTCTTCTTTCCCTCTTTCTCATTCCTCTCCATTTACTACTTCTTTTCCTTTTCCTCCTCCTTCTCCTTCCCGTATGACGGGATTAGACGGAACCTCGTGGAAACTGAAAGCGTTGTGATTAATCACGCTGTGTGTTGTTCCCCCCCCTCCCCCCTTCCCCCCAGATGGGCTCTGTGGTTCTTTAAGAACGACAAAAGTAAAACCTGGCAAGCCAACCTGCGACTCATCTCGAAGTTTGACACAGTCGAAGACTTTTGGGCGTAAGTTACTACACCTCCTCTGAGATTGAGGCCTTACATCATCACACGATGAATCCTCCATTCTTGTGGTTTAATTTCAAAAATAACCTTCATTGCTGAATTCCATTTCCTAAAGAAACAATTTTTTTAAAAAAAGAGCCAAAGATAACTGTGAATTTTCCAAAAGGAAACTCAGCTCGGAATTCCTACTCAGGAACCCGGGATGATGATCTCAACCCGGAGTTCGCCACGTGACGTCATCAGCGCCGACAGTAACCAGACTAGCACCTTACCTTTACTGTATATACACTAGTGTTTACTTTAGATCAGTCTCAACATACACACGCAGCGTTTACTGTTAGAGCATCACTAACAAAAGACAAACAAGGAGGCGGCCATGTTTCTTTCTCTCTCTCTCTCTTTTTCTCATGCGTGGTGGAGGAGTGAGCGTGGTGTGTGGAGCGCATGAGAGCAGTTTGGCATCTTGCCAAAGTTTTCCGCGAGTTTGTCCTTTTGCGTTTCTTTCATTTAATTTATTGAATGTTAAGTTATTGAGTTATCGGTGGTTGGTGAAAGTGGAGAGCGGGAGAGAGCGAGCGGGACGCCATGGCCTCCGAGGCCGGAGGGGAGACGCTGTCTCTCCGCCATGGCGTCAGGTGTGTACCGGAGAATGGAGAACAGGTGGAGCGGGTTCTGCTGGCGGTGGGAGAGCAGGTCGGGTGTGAGAACATCTACTCCGTCTCTCGAATGAACAAAGCTGTGGTTGTTTTCCTAAAGAAAGAAAGACTCGCCAATACGCTGTCTGAAAGTGGAATATGGCTGAAAGGTGTCATGCTACACGTCACCCCTCTTTCTGCCCCTGCGACGTGGGTCGTTTTCTCTAACGTGCCCGCCTTCGTTACAAACGAACTGATGATGAAGGAGCTGGCCCGCTTCGGAAGGTTCTCCAGCCCCATGACTGATATCCCGCTCGGCTGTAAGAACTCTGCGGTGAAACACATCCGGTCTTTCCGGAGACAGGTTTATATGTTTATTAACAACCGCGAACAAACACTGGATGTTAACTTTAAGTGTAAAGTCGGCGTCAGCAGCTACACCGTTTTTGCCACCACCGAACGCCTGAGGTGTTCTGGGTGTCGGGAGATCGGGCATACACGGCTGAGCCGCCCACGCAGAGCGGTGCAGCCGGGGAGCTCCGGCGGAGACACGGCCGGGGTACAGCAGCAGCAGCGCGGAGACCGCCAGCGGGGGAACACCGGAGAACAGGAGCCTGGGGCAGACGGGGGTAACCACACACCAGAGCCACAGCTAGAAGAGGTCAGTGACGAACACAACACCACTGAAATAAACACAACACCCAGTGATAGCACCGACACCCGTGTCCATGATAGCAACAACAACAACACCGCAGACAGCACTCGTAGCAAACCCTACACCGCTATCACTGTCTGAGACAGTGACTCCACACGACAGCAACAGGAGAACCCACAGGACAAGAACATCGAGAACAATAAAACTGAACCGGAAACGACTAGGGAGGAGATAGACAAGGTGGAGGAATCGTCCAAACAACCACAGCACAGTGTTGAGATGTTGGAGGACTCGGGCCCAGAGTGCAGCGCAGCAGCTGCAGGAGAGGAACCCCTCACAGACATGGAGGAGGAAGACGTCACCCCAGATCAACCAGACACTTTTAACTGTCCAGAACAACATGAACAGTTCTACACCACAGAACAGATCAACCGGTTTCTAGGACTGACTAAAGGAAAACGAAATATCATACCGACTAATTTCTTCCCGGACAGGAGAAACTTCATCACATCTGTACAACACACCATGGGCGTAATGAGACGCTGCGGATTGAGGAAATGGACAGCAGCCGCAAGAGGGGAATGCACGGAACTGGGGGGGGGGGGGGGGGTTGGTTGGTTTTCCTGGGTGGAGGTGGGGGGGGGGTCTAAGGGATTTCTTTAAGAAAAAAAAATGTGAACAGGTGAATATACTCAAACTGATGCATTAAAGGCGTTAAAGGATAAAAAGTCAAAAGTCTCTTGCTCTTTCTCTCTCATGCTTTCCCTCTCTCTCTCGCTCTCTCTCTTTCTCTCTTTTTCTGTCTCTTTCTCTCGCTCTCTCTCTTTCTCTCTCTTGCTCTCTCTTTCTCTTGCTCTCACTCTTTCTCTCACTCTCTTTCTCTCTTTTTCTGTCTCTCTCTCGCTCTCTCTCTCTCTTCCTCTCTCTTTCTCTCTTGCTTTCTCTTTCTCTCTCGCCCTCTCTTTCCGTCTCTCTTGCGCGCTCTCTCTTTCTCTCTCTCGCTCTCTTTCTCTCTCGCTCTTGCTCTCTCTCGCTCTCTCTCATTCTCTCGCTCTCTCCTTCTTTCTCGCTCTCTCTTTCTCGCTCTCATTTTGTATTTCGTGTTAAAAATGACGTAAATCCAAGTCCGAGTTTTATTCGAACGCAGCGTTAGGGGAAACTCGATCCCGATTACAGAGTTAAACCACTAGAGGGCAGTATATTAAAACCATTCAGACACACTGAAAGAGCTCGAGCTTCGATTATATTCCTAAAATCCGCTGGTTTTTATACATTTAATAAATATCAATGGGAAAAAATGATATAAATTTGAAATTGTGTCCAACTTTTTTTTTTTTTTTCTCATCTCATGTCCTCAGACTTTACAATCACATCCAGCTCTCGAGTAACTTAATGTCCGGATGCGATTATTCACTTTTTAAGGTAAGCGCTATTGTGTTAATATGATCACTGTATGACTTTGGTTTCTTTTCCTCGTTATTACACGCTTAAGACGTGTCAAAAAGGCGGTTCTTTTCAAATAATAAGTGTATGAACGTCCACGTGAAGCGTCTGTCGCGTGTTAGCTCCGTTAACCTCATAGCTCCAGCGCACAAAGGACGGTTAAGCTGTGTGTTTGTGTGTGTGTGTGTGTGTGTGTGTGTGTGTGTGTGTGTGTGTGTGTGTGTGTATATGTATGTGTGTGTTTGTGTGTGTGTGAACTGAAGAGAGTGTGTTTTGCGAGCAGGACGGTATCGAGCCCATGTGGGAGGACGAGAGGAATAAACGCGGCGGACGCTGGCTCATCACTCTGTCCAAACAGCAGCGCAGAGCCGATTTAGATCGCTTCTGGCTCGAGACGGTCGGTGTCCTCGCCCTCACGCACTCACAGGAATTTTACTTTGGCGCAAAAGCCAAAAAAAATGGAGAGATGCTTATGCAAGCGGTGTACGTTTCAGCTGCTGTGTCTGGTGGGCGAAGCGTTTGACGATCACAGCGACGACGTGTGCGGCGCGGTCGTCAACGTCCGAACGAAAGGAGACAAAATCGCGATCTGGACGACGGACTTCGAGAACAAAGACGCGATCGTACACATAGGGTACGGACAAAATGGCGGCACACGAGCGGCAATCATCAATCGGAGAGTTCCAGTTATGGTTCAGGAACCATTTCATACATTTAAGCAAGATTTATATGGTTACTGTTGTGTGCTGTTTATGTTTATATATATATATACATATAATATAGTGTGCGTGTGTGTGTGTGTGTGTGTGTGTGTGTGTGTCCGTGTGTGTCCCAGGCGTGTGTATAAGGACAGGTTAGGCGTTCCGTCTAAAGTCATCATCGGTTACCAGTCCCACGCAGACACGGCCACGAAGAGCGGCTCCACCACCAAGAACAAGTTTGTTGTCTGAGTACGTCTCTCTCTGTCTCTCACTGTGTCTCTCTCTATGTCTCTCTCTCTGTCTGTGTCTCTCTCTATGTCTCTCTCTGTCTCTCTCTCTGTCTGTGTCTCTCTCTCTCTCTGTCTCTCTCTCTCTCTATGTCTCTCTGTCTGTGTCTCTGTCTGTCTCTCTCTCTGTCTGTCTCTCTCTCTATGTCTCTCTCTGTCTGTGTCTCTCTCTCTGTCTCTCTCACTGTGTCTCTCTCTGTCTGTCTCTCTCTCTGTCTGTCTCTGTCTGTCTGTCTCTCTCTCTGTCTGTCTCTCTCTCTGTCTGTCTCTCTCTGTCTGTCTGTCTCTCTCTGTCTGTGTCTCTGTCTCTCTCTCTCTCTCTCTCTCTCTCTCTCTCTCTCTCTCTGTCTCTCTCTCTCTCTCCCCCATCTCTCTCTCTCTGTCTCTGTTTCTGTGTCTCTCTCTGTCTCTGTTTCTGTGTCTCTCTCTGTCTCTCTCTCTGTCGATCAGCCAAAGCTTGCGTTGGATTCGCGTGAACCCGAGTACAGCTAAAATGCTCTCGTTTACCAGCAGACGTCACCGTGAAAGAGCGTGCAGGACAGTTCCGTGCGATGGCGAATTCGCTGAGATCCTGTTAACTCTCCGCGACGTTAAACGTAACTAGAAATGGATAATAACGACGAGGTTATCGGTGATGGTTTTGATGTCACGGGAAATGTTTCATAAAAGATTGAACAGATTAAAACCCGTGCAATCTGTTTATGGGCTTATGATCTGTTTATGGGCTTATGATGCACGGCCTCGTCACGTCACGCCCTGTGTAGGGAGCAGACGTAGTGAATAGAGCGCTAAAATTCCACTGACAAGAATTACACACCGATGGGAAAAGAAATACATTTGAAATCTGATGATTTAAAAAATATATATTATTAAAGATGATCATTTAAAGGAAGGATTTATTTTGCATTATGGTCACTCCTATAATGTGTTTAATTTATTCACATTTTTTAAAATGTGTTTTGTGGTGTCTTTTTTTTTTTTTTTTTTTTTTTTTTTTTTTTTTTCCCCAGAACCTGCGGAACAGCGGTCCTGTATAAATACGTGGAAAACCCCGACAAACTAACAACGACGAACCTGACGAATCGGAACGTTCTTTTCGTCACAGATCTTTTACAGGATGTTGTTGAGAAATTTCTGACATTTATTCATTTTATATATATATATATATATATAAAAACTGGTGTCTTATACAACTGTACAGTGTATAAATATGAGACCATGTGACTATTTTTGTTTTCTTGATATTTTCCCACCTTTTAAAAAAAAGAAGTCATTATTACGTAATTATTAATTGAGAATTGAGGCGTAATCTCATTGTTACGTTTTGTGTTCATTTAAAAAAAAAAAAAAAAAAAAAAAAAAACCTTTGTTATTTTTTTTTTTTAAAAACTTTACACTTACCAGTACTACACTTTTTTATTATTATTATTTTCAAGCTAATTTATTTCTGTTCATTTTTTTTTTTTCTTCTCATTTCCGTTTCAGTTCGTTTTAGCTGATTCATCCGGGCGTTATTATATCACATGTTGTTATACCGCATTGCGTTTTTGTTTTCTTTCTTTGCCGTGTTGTACATCTGTGTGATTTTTTAATTTTTTTCTGTTCTGCGTTTCACTGTTTAAATGATAACGCATTCTAAAAAGCGAGTTCGGACGACTCCTGACTCGAATTTAAAGATTTGAGTGATTTACAGAAACAAACAAACAAACAAACAAACAAAAAAAAAGATGATGATTGTATGAGCATTGTATAAGAGACGAGTGTAAATAAATTTGTACAGTGCATTGTCTTAACCCAGTCTTTATAGCTATCTTTATTTTCCTGAGTGTGTGCGAGTGTGTACTTTGTCTGAAATGCAGCGATTAGAGCATACAGTAGGTTCCAGTAAACATTTACATATTTGTACATTATATTTACTAGACCAGTATGAAAATATTACCGGAACCAGATTAAACCGGTGAACCCAATCATTCGCTAGCGCTTATTTATGGAAGACGGTGCATCGGATGAGAATAACGATTAAATTAGACGTAACAGACGAGACGAGACGTCTGCTGCTGCGAGACGCACGATCCCAGTCCTCTCTATACAGACACGGTGAGTGCCGAGTGCCTGCGGTTCTACACTCTGCACTCACCGTATCTGTACAGAGAGGACTGGGACGATCATTTCGATTCGTTCCCACTAGGAGTTCTTATTAGGGCTGGGAGAATTTTTTATCCAGTAATAAAGAGTGATAGAAATGTGAAATTATAAAAATCACAATTTTAAATGCTGAAATGAAATATTTACATTTAGGGCGTTTTTGGCAGACGCCCTTATCCAGAGCGACTTACGTTTATCTCATTTATTTCTACATCTGAGCAGGTGAGAGTTAAGTAGCGTAGTAGTGCTGGGATGTGAACTCCGGACCTTCCGATCAGTAATCCAACCCACAAAAGCTTTTACGATCTCGTTTTTCCCCGATCAGTCCGTTTCACGATCGCAGAAATGAACGCGAACTCCGCGACATTCGGAGGAGCGTGCGTTTTATTTTTTAAAATTGCTGCAGAGTTTCTTCAGATTCTTTTTTTTTTTCTGCAGATTTGTATCACAATTTTTGTAAAAAAAAAAAAAAAAGACGCAGCAAATCAAACATTTTTGGCTGCGACGATCGCGAACGCACTCTGTGAACTCCTGTACGGACCGGCCGAGGGTTTGTTGAATCGTTTAGCTGTAATACGTCACCCGTTACATCATTTCCCCCGAGTGATCTCGTCATTTTCATTTCATTTCGGGCCAAACGTCAGCATCCGAGCTGTACCAAAATGTCTGAATGTCAGGTTTTAGTGAACGTGCGTGGGTTTTGGCTGAGAAGCGAGTGTATGAGAAAAGCTCTCGGCTAAAATCGATCTTGTTTTGGAGTACTAAATTATTATATTTTTTAAATCCCCTTTTAAAACTGTAGCCAAGACACACGTTCATTAAAATTCATCAAATTCAGGACGATGATATGTGATTCAAAAATTACGTCAATCAATGAATATTCTAAAAAAAAAATAAAAAAAAAAAAATCAATAAGATGCTTGCATTTTTTTTCCCGTAATTGTCCATCTAAAACGTTTATCTTTTACTTACCTGCTTTTATTCATTCTATGCTTATACAGATTGTTTGTTTTATTTCTTGTTTAATTTTTTCATCTTTCATGTAAACCACGTTGAGATTTTGACTCGAAATGAAAAGTGGTATATAAATATAAGTTATTATTCTTCTAATTATTTATTATCGTTATTTTTATGAATTAAATGAGTGCCAGACAAACACACGAGCATCACTACATCATTTATTCCAAGCAATCTGCCAGATTTCCCCACCTTTCTTCACAATTGTAGAACTGTGTGTGTGTGTGTGTGTGTGTGTGTGTGTGATTTTAGACCTTCAGGGTTTCTCATACAGCTGTGTCAGGATAAAGATCCTCAGCTTCACACGTGTTTTCTCCTTCTGTCGGAATAAATGCGACGATCATGGCTCAGTCGGGTGTTTTACAGTGTTCTTCCTCGTTGATTGTGGGAACTGAGGCTTGGGGTTTGAAAGCGGTTCTGAGAATCGGCGCAGGATCAAAGCAAGCAAGCAAACGACGTCGAGACGTCGAAACGTCACGGGTCTCGTTCGATCAAAAAACGAATACGGACAAATTTATTCGCGGATGGTTCTCGGGAGCGTTTAAAGAAGAAATACGACGTTAATGAAAATGTGCGTTGGTGTAAATTTCCCTAAAGAGGCTCACAAACACGAACCGCGATCGAATCGTATCGCTGGAAACGAGTCGGGGACGATCACGTTTAAAATCGCGTCGTTATTTCAACGACACACCGATTTAATGAACGTTTTGTAAAAACACGAATTTTCCTTTCATATTAATGCCACGAAAGACCAAAAACATGTTGATTAAAAAAAAAAAAACAAACAAACATAAATTCAGAGCGCAATTCATCCAGGACGCGCTCTTTCACTGTTTAGTCACCATTTTTGTCGGTTTCTGCTCTCTTTGCCTTTTATGGTGTTTTGTGGGCGTGGCACAACAAAGTAAGCGCCAGGAACATGCTGATCGGCGCTGGTCAACGTATGTACGTGTGTATGAAGGGAATCGGATATTTTTGTAAATCTGGCAGGAAATTTTCCATCAGTTTGGCCACAAAAACATTTCTATGCAACATTCTAACAGGTTAATAATAAACGAGGCCCACTGAGTGTGTATAATCGGAGAGAATCAGCAAGGAAAAGATCACGTTAGTAGTGTTACTAATGAAGCAGAGAATGTATTAAAGGAACACAGTTAAACTGGTGGCTATAAAAGCCTCCGCTAGCTATATTAACCTCGTGTGTTAAAAGTAAAGAAGCAAACCTCAGACAGCAGACATATCTTGGATAATGACAACATTCGGGGGAAATGGGAAATTGTGTGCGTCTCATTTATTTATGTCCGATCTTCGTTTCTTTAGTAATACGTAAACACTGAGATGGCAGTTTATTAGTCGCTAGGTTTGAGAACAACGTCCTTCGCCACTTGACTCGTCTGACCGTCAGAGAACGTCTCGGCGTTTATCGGATTTATTTGTCCGTTGTCCTGCAGCGTATCCTCCCTGACAGGCTCCAGAGGCCGATCTGTAACACTCTCGACCAAAACCGAGTTGTTCCTGCTCCGAGGGTGAGGGTGAGCGTGTCCGTGCTCCGAGAACGGAAACTGACCCTTGCTGTGGAAACCAGGACTGGGACACGGGCTGGAGAAGGACAGTGTCCTCTGGCTGCCGTACACGTAGCTGCCGAAGTTCTCCATGGAGTCCCGGGAGTCTTTCCTGGCCTGGCAGGACGAGGTGCCGTGAGGAGGAAACGTCCTCCACACCGACCGACGCGTCCGGCAGCGCAGGATCCGAGCGAACGCCCGGCGGAACTCGCGGCTGTAACACGGGTAGATGACGGGGTTCACGCAGCTGTTGAAGTAACCGAGCCAGAAGACGAATTTGAAGACGGTTTCTGGAGGACGCAGATCAGTGTTGAAGGAGACTGGAAGAGAAGAACACAATCGGATTTTAAAAAGAGGGTTTCTCAAAGGTTCCTCGGACGGTTAAGGATGGGTTCTACGTCGTATCCTTGAGACAAAGGATAGCACTGTAAGGCTGTATGAGGAAGAACCAGATCAAAGGAACACTAACCAATCAGGACTAACTATAGTCTTGGTAAAACACATGGTTCTTGTTTTCTATACTAACGCCTAGAATGGTGTACCTTCTCCATTCTACAAGCTCCTTTCTACAAGCTAGGTGCCGATGACTAATCTTCAACCGTTCCAGCAATTCCACTCCGGTGACAAAATGCTGGAAAACCAAATAACAACAACAAAAAAAACCCCAAAACAAATAATTGTCTAATCTGACGTGATTGATCTAATACCAATAGTTTATTTAGTGACGTCCCAGACTTCTTACGTAACGGTTTATTCAGAAGTCCTGGGAAATATTTTGGAATATAAATGGGACAAATTTGAGATTATTTACGGGACATATAAAGCTGGTGACTGTGTGTAGCTCCCGGGTTACTCTTTAAAATTTGTTTATGAGAGAAAATCCTTTACATTCCCACCATGATCAAGGTCGTGTTAATTACTTAAACATGTAATGCACACATTGGCACCTAATTAAACTGTGATCACTGACGACGTTTACACGGACAGCGGTGATCTAATTATGGACCTTATTCTGAATAAGACGTGTAATATTCTGATTAAGGTGTTTACATGAGTCGCTTTTAGAATACTCCTTTCATGTTCCTGTTTTGCGTGTTATAGAACATAGATGGATTAACGGCACACGTCATTACGTCCCCGCGCCACGCCGTCCGACGTCCCTCCAGAATTTCACGTATCGACATACAGTTGGTCTTCGTTATGGAACCGTATACAGTTTTGGGTGTTTTTATTTTTTATTTTACGAAAGCTTCGAGTGCGGTTAATTATTAGTCGTGTCATACGTGCAAATAGGCGACTGATTGAACCCGTGGGCTGCGTCCCAAACCGCATACTTACCGTCTATATAGTAGCCGAGATACATGTATTTCACCTACTAGATGCATGTATTATAGGCCTATAGCAGGTAAGTACGCGGTTTGGGACGCAGCCACGCTCTCTCGTTTGGCGGCAAACGGTCGAGCGCTGCCGTGTGTGTACGTGTCCTGTCTCACAATGCGGTGAAAACTCTCACACGACGTTAATAGTGTGATTAAGGTGTGTACATGTCTGTAACGTGACTAAAACAGGAATACTCCACACGTCTTAATTCCATCTGTGTTTACTCCGAGTGTGACTTTAATCGGATTAAGGTCATCAATAATCTCTGTTCACATGCTAGTTTCTTAATCAGAGTATCGTCTTAATCGGGTTCATATCGGATTATCGTTGTCCATGTGAAAGTACTGATTGAGAATTAACCCCTTCATGCACAGTGTCCACACTTATGGACAGTCAATTTAAGGATTTATTATTATTTTTTTTAAAGAAACTATAAGATGTAAATCACCTCCAAATCACTTGAGATGATTATTGTAAACGAGCCTAAACTTCAGAAGGTCCCTAGACTATTCGTCATTCTCAACTTCCTTTAGTTTCTATTTAGAGAGAAATAAAACTGAAAAATGAAAGGAAAACTGTTTTAGTGCCCGACTCGAACGATCGCCTTAGATTTTTAAAATCTAGTTTTCCCCCCCGTATTTGTTTTTGTTTGTTTATTTGTTTATAAATGAGTGTTTTGGGTCCTAAACTGTGTATTTAGATGCATTAAAAAAATAATACTACAAATGTCTTTAACAATAGATATAAAAAAATAATAATAATAATTTTTTTTTTTAAATTGGACAATGGATTTTTAAAATTATTATGATGATTTCAGGCATACTGTTTTATCCTTTCTTTTTTTTATTACTCAGACAATTTATTTACTTTTTAATATAAGTGATATTTAGACAGAACCAAAATTTCTACATCATATAATTTTAAATAAATCAAAGAGAATAATAATAATAATAATAATAATAATAATAATAATAATAATAAATGTACAGTATGCATGAAAGGGTTAAAACTTGATCTCTTTAGGTTAAAAACGATCCATGATTTTTCCTTTTTCCACAGGGGTTAATATACCTGCTGTATTATTTATACCTGCCCTGTATATACAGTACAATAGGTGTACAGTACACATTGTTTAAGTGCCATGTCTTTCTTGATGCATTTCACGTCGTATCCAGGAGATGGCGTCACTGCTCAAATGTAGAAATTGAGTATAAACTAGGACAGGCTGCAGTCACAATCATCAGATTTAGCTGAAATTGTGTTTTCGTTCCTCGTCGTTGATAAAATCGTAAATAATAACCGTAACTTTTAAATCCAAGTAGCTAGAAAATAAGCGAAGCAATCCGTGATAATGCTATTTCTGTTCAACACACACACACACACACACACACTATAAACTAACGTGTGTGTATCTGCAAAATATAAAACCACAACTGCATTTAAAGCCTCAAGAGAAGCGAGGTTCTCATAAAATTCTTTTTTAAAATTTTTTTTTATAAGAAGTTTGTGATAAAAATACTATGTTAAGTATATATTATTTGAGAATTATCGAGTGGTATTTTATATAAAATTAAATTATACTGTTAATTCGTTTAGAATTAAAGCACTGTGAGAGTGTGTGTGTGTGTGTGTGTGTGTGTGTGAGAGAGTGAGAGAGAGAGAGAGATTGAAATGTAAGGTCTGTGTGTCAGGAAACTCCTCCTTTCTGTGTTCTTTTTTTTAATTACCCAAATTTCCTCTGCATGCGAGTCCACGCTTCAGTCCTTCATTTCATAATAAACGATATAAAAAAAGATGAAAAAGGTTCATGTGTCTTTTCCAAATATACGATATAAAGCCTAAAGCACATGTCACATGCAAGGGCGTGTAAACTTTTGCGCTCGACTGCGTGTAAACACAATAACTCTAAGTTCCGCTAAGTGCATGTTTTGAGTCGGCTGTAACTCATTTACAACACAGCATCGACACACACACACACACACACACACACACACACACACACACACACACATAATCACCGTTCATAATCACACATTCAGTTTATAAAGTGGCTCTGTTGAAAAGTCTGAGCGATCTGTATACAGTGAGGGAAAGAAGTATTTGATCCCCTGCTGATTTTGTACGTTTGCCCACTGACAAAGAAATGATCAGTCTATAATTTTAATGGTAGATTTATTTGAACAGTGAGAGACAGAATAACAACAAGAAAATCCAGAAAAACGCATGTCAAAAATGTTATAAATTGATTTGCATTTTAATGAGGGAAATAAGTATTTGACCCCCTCTCAATCAGAAAGATTTCTGGCTCCCAGGTGTCTTGTATACAGGTAACGAGCTGAGATTAGGAGCACACTCTTAAAGGGAAGTGCTCCTAATCTCAGCTTGTTACCTGTATAAAAGACACCTGTCCACAGAAGCAATCAATCAATCAGATTCCAAACTCTCCACCATGGCCAAGACCAAAGAGCTCTCCAAGGATGTCAGGGACAAGATTGTAGACCTCCACAAGTCTGGAATGGGCTACAAGACCATTGCCAAGCAGCTTGGTGAGAAGGTGACAACAGTTGGTGCGATTATTCGCAAATGGAAGAAACACAAAAGAACTGTCAATCTCCCTCGGCCTGGGGCTCCATGCAACATCTCACCTCGTGGAGTTGCAATGATCATGAGAACAGTGAGGAATCAGCCCAGAACTACACGGGAGGATCTTGTCGATGATCTCAAGGCAGCTGGGAACATAGTCACCAAGAAAACAATCGGTAACACACTACGCCGTGAAGGACTGAAATCCTGCAGCGCCCGCAAGGTCCCCCTGCTCAAGAAAGCACATATACATGCCCGTCTGAAGTTTGCCAGTGAACATCTGAATGATTCAGAGGACAACTGAGTGAAAGTGTTGTGGTCAGATGAGACCAAAATGGAGCTCTTTGGCATCAACTCAACTCGCCGTGTTTGGAGGAGGAGGAATGCTGCCTATGACCCCAAGAACACCATCCCCACCGTCAAACATGGAGGTGGAAACATTATGCTCTGGGGGTGTTTTTCTGCTAAGGGGACAGGACAACTTCACCGCATCAAAGGGACGATGGACGGGGCCATGTACCGTCAAATCTTGGGTGAGAACCTCCGTCCCTCAGCCAGGGCATTGAAAATGGGTCGTGGATGGGTATTCCAGCATGACAATGATCCAAAACACACGGCCAAGGCAACAAAGGAGTGGCTCAAGAAGAAGCACATTAAGGTCCTGGAGTGGCCTAGCCAGTCTCCAGACCTTAATCCCATAGAAAATCTGTGGAGGGAGCTGAAGGTTCGAGTTGCCAAACGTCAGCCTCCAAACCTTAATGACTTGGAGAAGATCTGCAAAGAGGAGTGGGACAAAATCCCTCCTGAGATGTGTGCAAACCTGGTGGCCAACTACAAGAAACGTCTGACCTCTGTGATTGCCAACAAGGGTTTTGCCACCAAGTACTAAGTCATGTTTTGCAGAGGGGTCAAATACTTATTTCCCTCATTAAAATGCAAATCAATTTATAACATTTCTGACATGTGTTTTTCTGGATTTTCTTGTTGTTATTCTGTCTCTCACTGTTCAAATAAATCTACCATTAAAATTATACACTGATCATTTCTTTGTCAGTGGGCAAACGTACAAAATCAGCAGGGGATCAAATACTTTTTTCCCTCACTGTATTTCCGTTTAATCATTACGGTCTGTTATCGCGAAACCCGTCAACTCCTCCGCCCCGAAGACGTCGGAAAACGAGCGACAGCTTTACCTCCGAACGTTCCACATGCGCCGACGCTGGAGCTTCCACGAAACGTTCCAGAAAACGTCACAATAAAATACGCCATTCCAGATACGCGCTGCTTTAAGGAAATAAATCAACAACTGGGTGGCGTGACGAGGCGGAGTTAGCGTCTGTTAGCGTCCTGAAGTTGATGATTTGACTATGACGGCGCGTCCTGGAGCGCGTTACTCCTCTCACACCGCATCGAAAATGGATTAACGTATGCGTCATGATTTTTATCCATTTCTAGTTACATTTAACGTTGTGGAACGTCTGCGGAAGTTACTTCCTGTTCTCGCTCGCGTCATAGCGGCTATAAACTCTCTTTTTCTTCTTCTCCGTCTCTCGAAGTCAATAAGACAAAAAAAAAAAAAACCCCACACACAGCTTGGTCCGCAAACAAGCGTAAACTCTGAAACTGGAGACTCCTTCAATCAACACTAGCGAAGCACCTCCTTAGAGAAAACTCGAGCGTATAAACGACATTTGTCGAGTCCCTGTTGCTATAGAAACGCTAACGTATTAGAACGAGCGCGGCGATAAACGCGGAACCTTTCGTTTGACACGGAGCTGTTGTGATAGGAATTTGATCGGAGAACCGAGAGCTCTGGAAAGAGAGTCATGCTGGGGTTTGTTTTTTCTTTTTTCTTTTCATTCTCTCTCTGTCTTTTATTCCTTCATTGGATCTCCTTGGTAAATATTTGGATGGATGTAAGACGTGAAGCCCGGTTTCTAAGAAAAGGGGCTTTTAAAATGCGCGAGGCCCCACGACATTCACAGGCTGGAGAGAAAGCGTGGGATTTGGCTCAGAGGTCAAATAAACTTCAGTGTGACTCAGTGTGCTAAGTCGCTAGACTTTGTTGCATATTTATGTTGTTTTGGGTTATTTTTTTTTTTAAGCTCTGTTATCTCAGAAACACTGACACGGAGCATCGCTCTTCTCACACAGCTGTAATTTAGAAGAAGGAAACTGGCTTCGTGACATAACTAAACCCAGTTCCCACTAAACCAAAATACAAAGCCGTATTCAGACCTCAGATGGAACTATAAACGTAAGCGATATTCGGAATTTACACGCAAAGGGGCGGAGTTTCACCGAAAACAGAAGTGTGTTTTGTAGTAATCATGTGTAGCGCAGTTTCGTATGAGTCTGAGTCGAACTTAAGCGAACTTTCCTTGCTTGATACCGACTCGAGCGAGTAGCATTATTAAGTCCAGCGCCACCGTCTGACAGTTTGACGTAACCACCAGCTGAAACTGATGCTTTGTCTGTAAATATACTCCAAACAACTACGCCATTTCATTCGAGGCCAATATTAAATGCACAAAAATGACATCATTAAAGTGATCCTATTATGGTTTCTTTAAAAATATAACCTTTCATGTAGTGTGTTGTATATAGAGCTGTTTGTGAATGTAAAAAAGTCTGCAACGTTTCAGAAATCAAAGCGCAGGATAAACGGAGTCATCGATCCAAAAGAAGGAATCGATTCTGAACAGCTGAATCATTACGTCATTAGTGATTCCAGACTTTACTTCCTGTACTAACCTACATGGCCCCGCCTCTGGTCTTCATCGGCTGCTCGCTGACAACGGTAGACCAATCACAACAGACTGGGACATCTGACCAATCAGAGCAGAGTACACTCGCTGAAAGGAGGAGTTTAGAACAAATCCTTTCGAACGAATCATTTAACGAGTCGTTTGTGACACTGGGGGGAAAAGGTAATGCTGCAGTTTGAATTACGAGCACGTTAAAGTGTTTTTTTGACCTCGGATGCGTGTAAATCTATTATATGAGAGCTTTAAAACCATAATAGGTGCGCATTTATTAATAATTACAATTTTTGTAGCTTTAAAGTCCAGAAAAAGTTTTTTTTTTTCTCCACACAGGACGACACAACTTATTTGGACTCACTTGTATCTTGAAGACCGAAGTGCTTTTAGCAAAAAAAAAAAGAATTATATTATTAAAATGAAGAATTACCATAAAGTTGCGCTGTAAATGGAGGAAACGAACGCTATGTTATTAATTCGACAAATCGTTTCGAAGCGCAATAAAATCCTGCACACGTTACGATTTCATGACCTCGGTTTAGTGTCTCGTGGCTCCGTTAATTAGTTAAAGTAACTGTTGGAACGAGATATAAAAAAAATAAATCAATAAAATGTAACATAATACAGTGTGCTGGATCAAGTGCTATTCTAGGCGCTGCTGAATAATCAGTGTAAAAGCCGTACTGTTCCATTAAAGCAGCGTTTAATGTGATCATTATAACTAGGACTACACATGCAGCAATATTCTGGCAACATACTCGACTCCTATACTCACTTTTATGTTCAGTAATAATAATAATTAAAAAAAACAAAACACTTTGCTTTTTGAGTCAGCATTTTCCCATATTTTATTTATTTTACGTTGTTGTTGTCGTCAGGTTTAAAGTGTTTGTGTTTAAACGCAGTCGTCTAGACGCTATTAAAAAAGCCTGTCCTGGATAAAAATGTCCAGATTTTAATGAACTGAATCGGAATATGTGAATCGCATAAAGGAATTAAATGTACATTTTTGGCACAAAGATCGACCGGCGTTAACGTCCAATCAGGAACAATTATGCTAAAGTGTAGCATGATGCTACTTTACTACACTACTGAGATCATACAGTCTTACCTCCCAGGTTTATCGATCGTTTACGATATCGTGCGAATGCTCATGCGCGAGCTGTCTCGTTTACTCTTCCGGTGCTACTTAAAAGGTTAAAAGGTTGAAAGTTGAGAGTTGCTCTTGCTGAGTAATGAATGACCCGTCACCCTGAACAGCTCCAGAGGTGTTATATAACGGCTGGCCCTGCACTCAACCCTCAACTTCCTTCCAGAATCGACTTCTGGGTCAAAGCAGAACCGGACATGCTAGTTCAGTGGTTAAAGAGCTGTTAGCTCGATGGATTTTTACAATACAGCAAAAAATTTTTTTCGCTAGCAGTATTTTTTTTAAGCAAACATACGTATGTCATGAGATATTGCGTATCGTAGTAATTATATTACTATTGAGTATCGTGATTTGATATTTTTGCAATATTGCCCCACCCCTAGTGCCAAATTAAGATTCATTCCTTAAGGGTCCTTTGTTTAAGGATGATATCACAAGTGTCTACTTTTTTTCCAGCTAGTAATTCAGAAGTTAATCATGCTTAGCGCTGTGTTGTGTAAGAATAATGAACTTCAGATGCTTCTGAGCCCTGATGTTGTGCAACACAAGCAGCATTGCGTGTTGCGATTATTATTATTATATATTTTTTTTTGTGTGTGTGTGAATGTAGTTGTGTGTGCATGAAACCATTTTGAGAAAAGCACGACCGTAAGATGGAGCAGAAGGAAGATTAGCATGCTGTACTGTAAGGGAACGTACACACAGGGCTGATTTCTGCAAGTTTTTACGTTCTTACTATCTCAGGCGTATGAAATACGACCCACTAACTCTACACGCTGTCCAAAAAGACAATAGGTCCGAGCCACGTTGGCCGCGACCCAATATGGAAAACAGGATGTTATGGTACAGACTGTATATCTTTCTCTTGTTTGCTTCCTTTAAGGGTCACTCTGAAAAATTCAGCCATAAAACCTTTGTGTTTTTTTTTTTGTTTGTTTTGTTGTTTTTTTCCTTTCAAAATCTAGGAGTTAAAGAAAGCAGACAGAGCTTTAAGGGGGGGCGTTTATTTATGCAGGATTCAGTCTGGTTGAATCAAAACCTGGATTGTTTGGACAGGTGTGAACCCGGAGATCGGGCTTGACCGTTTAACGATAATAAACGCTCAGGACTATAACACATCCGTGTTATACCGCAGCTCGAATCTGATTGGCCAGTAGCTGTTTATTGAATTTCTACAACGACGGTTAAAACAGGTTATCGTTTCTATAGCGACGACGCACACGTACACATGGACTTGTACGGTGCACGCTCCACGTAATCTCTGACATTAAGGAGTTTGATCGTGTTTGTTTAACGTTTAAGGAAGGAGTCTCCAGCGTCAGCGCTTTGTAACAGTCAGAGGGAAAGCTGTAACTTTAGCAGTTGCGGTTTCTCGGGAACTTGACAAGCAGCTAAGACAAAAAAACAGCTATAATGTAAGCAAAACTTAATTAGTAAGATGCTCCACAACATCAAAAGTATCTATAAATGGAGAAAAAGTATCGTGTCGTACTTTCAGACGTGCTATTATGGGAAAATATTCAATAACAGTGACGCCGATTCATTACACCACTGCTTCGCTGATTAGTTTCCTAGAAGAGCGTGACACAGAGGGTTTTATTCCTTATGTAATCGATCTTATTAAGATATTCTGTTGCTACTAACAACCACGATAATAATAGATTTAAAATACATGGAGCTCATACATGTATGTACGTAGCCATGAACCTGACTTTAGCATTAGCCGTCCAAGAGGAGTTATCAGCTTAGGCGTTTCACATTTGAGGAAATCTTTTTTTTTTAACGACGTTCTCATTTCCATAACTGGAAAACCGAAGCGCTGCCGTGCTTCTGCTGCTGCTGAGCTGTCCGTGTGCTGGAAAACAGGAACTTTTGAGCGAGCGGATTTGTTGCACGACTATCGCGCCACGAATTTATCTTATCGTCCCGCCCCTAATCTACAGAAAGATAAAGCAGCATGCTACGACTCAGGAAATCCCAGGACCCGGTGCAGAGGTCTGCTCGTTACTCTGAGAAAGCTTGTCTAATTAAGAGCCAATCCAGCTGCACCGTGCCCTCGGGGCCGTGACCTCGGCCTGCAGAGGAATGACTGTGATGTTAATGCGTTTATAATAACCACGCGATCCTAAACATCTCCATTCTCACACACTGGCTCTCCTCGGAGCACAGCTGGATCAGCAGAGCACGCAGAGAAGTGACCCTGCAGGGAGAAAAGGAAGCAGAGGGGAAAATAAAAGCCTTAAGTCTTCCTCCATGGCCTTCCTCACGACCACAACAGAAGGTCGATGCCATGAATTGTCTATTACGCTCTGCGTGACCTGGAACCGGATTTCCAGCGTAGATCGAGCACAGACCAGGACCAAAAAAAAAAGAAAGAAAGAAAGAAAAAAAACAATTTTCAAAAGAGAAACCCCACGAACGGAGTAATGCAGTCTGTGATTGTGCTCAGTGTGTGTCCAGACACTTAAAAGAGTCAAAACACATGCTGGTTATCCACAAAATTTAGAAAGGATCGTTTTAACATGAAGCTTCTACACTGGAACCAGCTGCAGATGATTGAACAGACACGGAATCGCAGTTTAATAGCGACCTAAACCTCGAGTTCCAGAAAAAGCATCGTAAAAGTTAAGAGACACACAGAGAGAGAGAGAGAGAGAGAGAGAGAGAGAGAGAGAGAGAGTGTTCGGTGTGATGCCCGCTCCACCATTTAACTCCAATCTACCCACTTTTGGAAAAACCCACGCTTCAAAGTGTTCTTCAAAAGTTCTTTGGACAGTTAAAGAAAAAAAGTCCGTCCTGAAACACATTAGACACGTTTATATTGGGATATTTACAGTGTGTTTAGAGATTCTGGAGTCTGTTACAGAAGTTAGAAACTGTCCGTCACGCTAACATCACAGGAGGGCATTGTTATTGCTAGCGTAGTAAAAATTGAAACAAAAAAAAAAAAGAGAAAGAGCTTGTTTTCTGACTCGAATTTCATTTTCCGTCAACGTATCGAAAAATGAAAGAACTGTTTTGTTTGTTTGAGACCGTGTCGGTGCGAATGCTGGACTCAGTGTCCCAGAATGCAATGCAGCTATACGATAGCGAGTTAACGGCAGAGACTCGGCTCTGAGGCCAGTCAGTGATCTACGAGACGGCGATCTCCGAGCGTGTCGGTGTTGATGGTGGCGTTACTGTGAAAGTTCTGGAAGCTTTGGAAGCTGTTCTGTTTGAGCAGAGGGTAGAGACTAAAGCACTAAACAGTCCCTCCAGGATTTCCCAATGGTTTCGATCGCAGAAACGAACGCAAAATCAAACGAAAGCCGCAATATTCGGATTTTCCGCAGATTTGCGCCGTGAGACGCCGTCACAACACGCATTTCAACATGAGTACAGTTAAAGGGTCTCATTTACCAGCAAACATCAGTGCGAAAGAGCGTGCGAACAATTTCGTGCGATTGCGGCAATTCAAGGAGTTTTCCGCGGGGAAAAAAAAAGCACAAAAATCGCCCCAAATTTTATCGCAAAATTTTGTAAAATCAAGCGTTTTTAGCCGCAACGATCACAAAAAAAACTCCACAAAATCCTTACGGACTGCCGTAAAGTGCCGCTGCATTGCTCTCTTTAGATAGAGATGAAAAGAGGGATAAATTCCACTGCATCAACAAGAACTCGAAGGGCATTGTGGGTAATGTAGGAAAGTGTTAACCACCACTACCAAGTGGTAGTGAAAATATCAGTAATCTGAAAAAGTCAACTCCACTGGAAGCTGTTGAAGATCACATGCTAATCATTAATCATGCGAGTTTTTTCAGGGTCCTAACGTCCTACGCTGTCCCCACATGGGCAAACGGAAGAACCGGAAGAGATTTAATCTCTTTTTTCCCCCAAGAGTGTAATTAAACTCTTTATTTTTAATTGTCCCTTTGGGAAACTATTAAAAGTAGAACTCCACAACTGGGTGCTGCTTTTTCATACAGGTCCCCAACCCTGATCCTGAAGAACCCGTATCTTACACATTTTCCTGCTATAACACCGCTGATTCCATGAATCACCTCACTTCCTGGGTTGAACTGGGTGTGTTACTGCAGGAAAAGCACTCAAATGCGCAAAACAAGGTGTTTTCTCCAGGACCACGACCTGGGAACCTGTTCCTTATCAGAAAGTGTTTAACTTCTAAGGAAGATAAGAACCCTTAACAATACCTAGAACCCTTGATGAAGATTTTTGCGCACACACACACACACACACACACACACACACACACACACACTCCAGATATAGAAATATTTTACTAAAATACACTGAAGCTCTGCTCTAGGGATTTGTGTTTTATATATATATATATATATATATATATATATATATATATATATACACACACACTGTACACACACAACTGTATACACATTGTACACACTAAAAAGAGTTGATTTGTGGAGGATTTGTGGGTTTAACTCTGAGAGAACCCTTAAAGGCTCTTAAAGAACCCTTAGCAGTGTTTCCTTATCAAACGGAGTTCCACGTAAAATCATATTTGGAAGCTAAGAACCTGTATAAGAACCTGTGAAGAACTGGAAAATTGTATAATAATAATAATAATAATAATAATAATAATAATAATAATAATCAGTTAGAACCAAAATGCGTCTGGGTTCCGATAGCATGAGAACCAGGCATGGTGAGGCAACATTTAGATTTGATCTCAGATATATCCCCAAGTGTTTTTAGTTACAGTATGTAAAGCACTTTGTGTATTAATTATGCAATGTAAATAAACTTACCATGCCTATTATTATTATTATTATTATTATTATTATTATTATTATTATTATTATTGGCAATCACATACCGATGGGTAAGGTGATGAAGAAGGGCAGCCAGCACGCGGTGAACGCTCCGACCAGCACTCCAACCGTTTTGGCTGCTTTTTTTTCCCGAGAGAATTTCAACACCGTGACCGTGAGCGAGCTCCGCTGATGCTGCTGCTGATGGTGGTGGTGGTGGTGGTGGTTGTGGTGATGCTGCTCCTGCGCCGGTTCCTCGCGCGTCCTGGAGCCCTGATGGATCCTCAGCGTGACTTCCGTGGAGTTTATTCTCTCCTTCCGGACGCCCAGCTCCAAACTGCGACTCGTGCGTTTAGCCACAATGTAGACGCGGCAGTACATGGCGAGGATGACGGCCAGCGGGATGTAGAAGGACACGAGCGAGGAGAAGAGCGCGTAGTAGGGCTCCTCGGTGATGTCGCACGCGGTGTCGTCCGGCGAGCGCGCCTGCTTCCATCCCAGCAGCGGTCCGACGGAGATGAGCACGGAGACGAGCCACACCGAGAGCGCGGCGAGCACCGCGCGGCGGTGCGTCACGATGCTCGTGTAGGCCAGCGGGCGGCTCACGCCGACGTAGCGGTCCACCGATATGACGCACAGGCTCAGGATGGACGCCGTGCAGCACAGCACGTCCAGCGCGGCCCACACGTCGCAGAAGACGCTCCCGAAAGCCCAGCGGTCGAGGATCTCGTGCGCCGCCGACACCGGCAGCACGGCGGCGCTCAGCAGCAGGTCCGCCGCCGCCAGGTTCGCGATCAGCCAGTGTGTCGGCGCGCGCAGGCGTCTGTCGCGCAGCACTGAGGCCACGACCAGCGCGTTGCCGACCGCTGCGAAGACGATAAACGCTCCCAGGACCAGTCCCAAAGGCAGCGCGCGAGAGAGGCGCACGGGCGGGTGGTTCGCTCCGGTCCCGTTACACCCGGTGCCGTTAAAGAGCGCGCACGAGTCATTTTCGGGAGTCATGCTTGCAAGACATGATCCTCCCTCCTTCACGCTGTAAAAGAGTAAAACTGCAGCAGTGAAAATAATCTGTGTGTCTGAGTTCACTGCTCGGGGCCCGTGATTCCAGATCCCTGATGCGCACCGCGTCACTCCCCCATTTCCTTTTCCCTCTACACTGATTTTTTTTATACTATGGGGGAAGTGAAGCGCTTTCCGGTTCCATGAGCATCTTAGCAGTGAGGTGTGTGCTGGAGAGCGAACCGTAGATGAAGGAAATCTGAACACTTGGCGTTTCCACCTTATCCCAACTTCTGTGCGCTTTTCAGATCCGCGCTTCCGATTTACTTTAACTCAGAGTTATACCCTTCTCTCCTTCCTTCCTTCCTTCATCTATCTATCTATCTATCTATCTATCTATCTATGAAGTTGGATTATTTCTGTATACAAGCTAACAATATCCCCCTCAAAAATACTACTACTACTACTACTACTACTACTACTACTAATAATAATAATAATAATGCACATATACAGTATACTTTAATATGTTTTGTGTTTTATATATGAAAAAGCTAAAATAAAAATATAAACATATTTATGCCACTGCTTATTTATTTTCATGAACATTTCTTTAATGTTAATTATTGGGAATATATTTTTTAAAACAAGTAAAAGCAGAAATAATTTAATAATAGTATTTATTTATTTATTTAAAAATGAAATACTGTCTGTTATCAAACATTACATTTATATGAAGTTGAAAATGTTGCGTTATTTCCATGTTCACCCATGTTTCCTAAAAATGATTTAAAAGTATATTATTTAATTAACATTTGATCATTTTCTCATGTTTCACAGATTTAATATTAATTACACGTGTATTATGGGTCTGCGAAGAATGATTGGTTCGGAAGGTGTTGATACATTTTCTGTAACTGCAGCAGAAAATCACAGGTTTATATTCATTTGCTTGTTTTAGTACGTTGGAGCCGTTGATATGGTGAAGTTTCCTTTAAGGAGCTGTTTGTTTAACGTTTATGGAAGGAGTCTCCAGTTTCGGTGCTCTGTAACAGTCAGAGGTAAAACTGTAACCCCACTCCAATACTGGAACGGCTTCAAGACCAAAGACTTGGTAACGCGCCAAGCTGTGTTTTTTCTGTGTGTGTGTGTGTGTGTGTGTGTGTGTGTGTGTGTGTGTGTGTGTTTTATTAGATTCAAGAGAAAGAAAAATCTCAGGAGAGGTTAGTGAGGAATCTACTGTTTATACCGTCTTTAACAAGAACTAACTTCTTTCACAGGAATTCCACAACGTCGATTTTTACACGTCATGATTTTCATCTGCGCTTTGTTTTGGTCCAAATCTTCTGGCGCTACGAGATTAACGTTATGACCTCCAGTTTAGCACCGAACGATCACGCACATACGTCGTTTCGCCCCAAAAATGCAATTCCGCCTCCAGATTCTGGACCAGACCTAAGACCTTTTCCAGGTCAGATATCCTGATGTGTGGTTACGCTTCAAGATAGTCATGCAGCAGACTCTCTTATGAGAAGTCCACCTTGGTAAACTAGAAGCTGTATGATTTCAGCTGCTGTATATTCGACTCGTATCTCCAGAACAAAACTAAAAAACAGTAAACTTCAGACTCCAAACATGTCTTGCCTGATTTGGGGAAAACTGTGCACAATTCCTTTGTTGACTGATTGCTTTAATCGCTTAAACATGCAACAGAGCGGATTCGAAAAGCATTTTTGAGTCATTATGGCACAGCTGTGTTTGTGCAATGCAGTCGGTCTAATCGCTGACCGACTCGTGAATAAAAAAAGCAGGGATGCTCTGGGCAGTGGCATTTCAGTGGTTAAAGGAGGGGTCATTGATTATTAATAATGAGTCTTTATTGATCACGTATACATCACAGCACAGTGAAATTCTTTTCTTCGCATACCCCAGCGTGTCAGGAAGCTGCGGTCAGAGCGCAGGTTCAGCCATGATACAGCGCCCCCTGGAGCAGAGAGGGTTAAGGGGCTTGCTCAAGGACCCAACAGTGGCAGCTTGGCAGTGCTGGGGCTTGAACCCCCGACCTTCCGATCAGTACCCCAGAGTATCAGTAACGTAGACCACCAACATCCAGCCTGTCAGGATTAGGAGTCGTTTCTATTCACAAAGCTCCAGAAAGTTCTTATGTTACATTTTACATTTGGAGTTTGGATCCTACAGAATCAGTTTTGAGCCAATTTGGTTAACCTCAGCCCCCCTCCCAAAATAAAGTCAAGGTTCAGAGATGAGGTTAGTGTTGATACACATTTCTGGCAAGATTATCAGCTAATTGTCATTACCTCAGGTTTTGTTTTGCCTGTTTTTCCTTGGAAAAATAATTACACACGGGATCCGATAATATCTTCGTAATCGGGTTTCGTGTTCACACACTCGTGTTATCGCGGTATTGCTCATCTGTGTGTATGTGTATGTTTCTGTGGGGATGTGGATATCCTGTGAACATCCTGAAGCGCACAGTGCTATCCACTAACCAGTGTCCAAACAATACTCTCTAAACATTTAAGTATAGATTAATCTATGACTGTGACAGTCTCACAAAAGAGTCTCTTCAACAACGCGCTCGAGTGTCCACACACGTGTGTGATATATAAACATGCTACAATGGGACAGTGCTGACGTACGTGTTAGGAGAAGTTCATGCTGTACTAATCCTAAATAGCTTACAGTCTCACCCCGTGAGAAAAGAACTTTATGTTCAGGTCATCTCTGTAGTATATTATAACGAGATTCAACTCATTCTTGCTCACATTAACAGCAAATGATGCCTCGAATGCAACGATAGAAAGCAGTCATCTAAATCATAACTTTGTCTCTTTCATTGGTTGGATTTTAAAACAGAAAGCTGAATGGTAGGGAGGATGGGAGTTGTACATGCCACTACGGACTTGCGCAATTTTGCACTTAACTTGGAGTGAGATTTTGGATTTTCATTGAAAAAAACCCCCAAAAAACGGGGATATCATCAGTGTATTCCAGTATGTTTAATCAGGCCTAGCGCTAACCATTGTTAATCCCGATGACCAATCACTGATCACCATTGTTCCCAACGGCCAATCACTGAGCATCATTGTTCCCAACGGCCAATCACTGATCATCATTGTTCCCAACAGCCAATCACTGATCATCATTGTTCCCCACGGCGAATCACTGATCAGCATTGTTCCCAACAGCCAATCACTGATCATCGTTGTTCCCAACGGCCAATCAATGATCATCATTGTTCCCAATGGCCAATCACAAACTTACCATCAATATAGTTTCTTTCATGCAAAGTACACAGTCCTATCCATTACGGGACAATAAGCATATCTCTCAGAACAATCTCTCCATCTCTTTACCTCCCTCTCCTTCTCTCAATCTGTCGAGCTACATATGATATTATGGAGATGTGAGTGATCCTGATCCTTTCTGCTCTCTGGACCTGCCTGATTCATCCTGATGCCCTACCTCTGGATGGAGCTCTCATCAACCGGAGGCTACGTTCTGCCGCTGAGGACGACCCCAAGCAGTGCAGCCTGGAGATCGCTGAGGACGGTACCGCTTGAAGTACCATGGAAATGGTTTTGGACATCAATTCCACATGGACGTTCTCGCTGTGGTCGCTGGGACTACTGTTGCAGCGATGGCCTTGGGACTGCACTTACCACATACAGTTTTACACTCAGATCTCCTTTAGTGAACAGTGGACTAGATCAACAAACAGACTTCATATAAAAACCATAATGAACTTTCCTTTACTTTCACACTATCCGTTGTTCCCCAGATGAGGACGGGTTCCCTTCTGAGTCCGGTTCCTCTCAAGGTTTCTTCCTCTTAACATCTCAGGGAGTTTTTCCTCACCACCGTCTCCACCGGCTCGCTCAATAGGGATAAATTCACACACTTAAAATCTCCATCCTGTGTTTATATGTTTATGTAAAGCCGCGTTGAGACAATGTCCGTTGTTAAAAGCGCTACACAAATAAAACTACTTCAATTGAATTGAATATGCAAATTAGTATATTACAACTTTTAGCAAATCTGCCTTTCCTCATGTGTGTTTTGTTGAACAGGTTTAAGCTTCTCATGCGATTTCCTTGTTACAGGCTCAGTGCCGGTTACATCCATTTTTTTTGTTTTTTGTTTATTCACATCATTAAAGGCTAAATGGGATAAAATATTTGTTGAATTTCCTCAGGAATATTGCATCAAAATGAAATTAGATCTAATCTGTTTTCCAAACAATCCAATGGAAATCGTGATCACACTCCAAAAATATGAGTTTTCATAACTGATGTTTGATGAAAGATTTCTGAATAATAATGTTTAGCGAGCGTTTAGATAGAAAATGATTATTATTGTTATGGCTCTGGTGCTGGACGTGACTGGACGTGACTAGACGTGACTAGACGTGTTGTCTGCAGCATTTAATAGAAACAGGGATGAAGAAACAGTGTAGTAGTGACCATGTGGATAATCAAATCAATAAAAAAAAACCCCACTGTTTGGATTTACAACATCTCACAACATTAACGCGTTTACTTTAGCAGGAAATAATAAACATTTCTGCGTGCATGTCGGAGTAACTGATGGAAACTAAAAGAACGTAAGAACATGAACAAGCATGTGTGAATAACAAGTTTTTACAGATAAAGAGTATAATTAACAGAACACTCTCCCTCTCTTTCTCTGTCTCTATGTTTCTTACTCTGTGTGAATCTCTCACTCTGTCTACCTGTCTCTCTCACTCTCTATCCATCCATCCATCCATTTATTGTCTGTCTCTCTCTCTGTCTTTCTCTGTCTCTACCAATCTCACTCTGTGTGAATCTCTGTCTGTCTCTCTTTCTCTGTCTCTCTTAGCCTCTCTCTCTCTCTATCTTACTCATCCTGTCTCTCTGTCTCTACCAATCTCACTCTGTGTGAAACTCTTCGTCTTTCTCACTGTCCATCCATCCAATCCTCCGTCTGTCTCTCTTCATCTCTATGTATCTCACTCTGTGTGAATCTCCCTCTCTGTCTATCTGTCTCTCTCACTTTCTATCCATCCATCCATCAATACATTTGTACGTTGTTTCTGTCCTTCTCTGTCTCCACTCATCTCACACTGTGTGAATCTCTGTCTGTCCATCCATCCATCCATCAGTGTCTGTCTCTGTCTCCCTTAGCCCCCCCCCTCTCTGTCTATTACTCTCGCTCTCTCTCTCTACCAATATCACTCTGTGTGAAACTCTCTTTGTCGGTCTTTCTCACCACTCTCCATTTATCCATCCGTCTGTGTCTTTCTTGGGCTCTCTGTCTTTATATATATCTCACTCTGTGTTCACTCTATCTATCTATCTATCTATCAATCAAATCATTGCATTCTGTTTTTACTTTTCCAGTCTTTTCTTGCCCCTGTCCCAAATTTATTGAGACGTGTTGCGGCCATGAAATTCAAAATGACCTTAAATTTTTTTTCTTAAAATGGTACATATACTCAGTTTAAACATTCGATATGTTTTCTATGTTCTATTTATGAGATTTGCAAATCATTGCATTCTGTTTTTATTTAAATTTCCCACAGTGTCCCAACTTTTTTTGGAATTGGGGCTGTAAATGCAGCAGTTGTTTTTGGATTTGATACTGCTTTTTAACTTTTGTAAAAAAAAAAAAAAAAATTAAACTCTTTATCTATTACTTTAATCATTTCTTTTTCCTCTGTACTTTATATGGAATGACACAGTTCTACTAGCCTTGAGATAATGTGAGCAACAAAAACATCATTTGGGCAGAATATTCAGAATCGAGGACTTGCAATCTGAACGTAGCCTCAGCTGTTTGATTGTGTACCTGCTGGGTCCTATTAACATCTGTGAGCCATTTCATTTCTAATGCAGTTCGTAAGGGTAATTCTGAGAGGCTGGATGAATAGAGGCTGAGATAGACCTCAGAACCAAAATGCCAGGTGGTGGAACAGCACCTTGTGAAACTCCTTCTTTAAGCTTAAACCCTAACCCCTAACCCCCTAAATGCAAAACATCAAACACACCGATTCAGCCTGAAACACAATGAGTAGATTCACCCCCTGGATTTTTGGTCCGACTCTGCGCAGGTTGGAGGAGCTGGTTTAGATCTGACTCTGCCCAGGTGGGAGGAGCTGGATTGGTTACAACTCTACCACCTGAATTTTTTTGACTTTGCCCAAGTAGGAGCTGTATCAGGTCCAACTCCACCTCCTGGACTTTTGTTTTGAACCCACCCAGGTAAGAGGAGCTGTATCAGGTCCGACTCCACCCCCTGGACTTGTGGTTTGAACCCACACAGGTAAGAGGAGCTGTATCAGGTCCGACTCCACCCCCTGGACTTGTGGTTTGACCCCACACAGGTAAGAGGAGCTGTATCAGGTCCGACTCCACCCCCTGGACTTGTGGTTTGACCCCACACAGGTAAGAGGAGCTGTATCAGGTCCGACTACACCTCCTGGATTTGTGGTTTGACCCCACACAGGTAAGAGGAGCTGTATCAGGTCTGACTCCACCCCCTGGACTTGTGGTTTGACCCCACACAGGTAAGAGGAGCTGTATCAGGTCCGACTCCACCCACTGGACTTGTGGTTTGACCCCACACAGATAAGAGGAGCTGTATCAGGTCTGACTCCACCCCCTGGACTTGTGGTTTGACCCCACACAGATAAGAGGAGCTGTATCAGGTCTGACTCCACCCCCTGGACTTGTGGTTTGACCCCACACAGGTAAGAGGAGCTGTATCAGGTCCGACTCCACCCCCTGGACTTGTGGTTTGACCCCACACAGATAAGAGGAGCTGTATCAGGTCTGACTCCACCCCCTGGACTTGTGGTTTGACCCCACACAGATAAGAGGAGCTGTATCAGGTCTGACTCCACCCCCTGGACTTGTGGTTTGACCCCACACAGGTAAGAGGAGCTGTATCAGGTCCGACTCCACCTCCTGGATTTGTGGTTTGACCCCACACAGGTAAGAGGAGCTGTATCAGGTCTGACTCCACCCCCTGGACTTGTGGTTTGACCCCACACAGGTAAGAGGAGCTGTATCAGGTCCGACTCCACCCCCTGGACTTGTGGTTTGACCCCACACAGGTAAGAGGAGCTGTATCAGGTCCGACTCCACCTCCTGGATTTGTGGTTTGACCCCACACAGGTAAGAGGAGCTGTATCAGGTCTGACTCCACCCCCTGGACTTGTGGTTTGACCCCACACAGGTAAGAGGAGCTGTATCAGGTCCGACTCCACCCCCTGGACTTGTGGTTTGACCCCACACAGGTAAGAGGAGCTGTATCAGGTCTGACTTCACACCCTGGACTTTTGATTCTCTCTGGTACTTTCCAAATAACCGCTTATCAAACCCTTAATTTAAATTGAAACATTGCCTTTTTAAATTAAAAAGTGTTCATACCACATGGGACCCTGAGTAATCCAGGGGCCTATATTAGCAGATTTGTCCGGTATGTTTATTTAGGGGTCAATTTATTGTCACCGGTCCACCGCATGTTTTGGGAAGTAGGAAGAACATGTGAGAACATGTGATACTCCACACAGACAATAACCTGAGCTCAGGATCTAACCCGGAACTCGGGAGCTGTGACCCGGTCTGTGCCCTGTACTTATTTTTCATATTAGTTACTGAAATGACCTTTAATTGACAGAAATGCAAAGTACATGCCGAGGTTTCTAAAATATAACATTCCAGACGCTGTGTTTATCCAGCATTGTATCCAATATTAAAGGAATGCAGGGCTTGAAAGAAGAACTGTTAACTTTTCCAGAGGAAAGACTTTAAATTCCCTTTGTGTGATTGATAGTGACTTTAAAGCCTCAAGCAAACTGAATCTCTGATTGCTTGGTATTCAGGCTAATATTGGTCTAATCTGTCAAGCTACACATGATTTTATGGAGATGCCAGTATTCCTGACCCTTTCTGCTCTCCGGACCTGCCTGATCCATCCTGATGCCCTACCTCTGGATGGAGCTCTCATCAACTGGAGGCTACGTTCAGCCACTGAGGACGACCCCAAGCAGCGCAGCCTGGAGATCGCTGAGGACGGTACCGCTTGAAGTACCATGGAAATGGTTTTAGACCTCAATTCCACATGGACGTTCTCGCTGTGGTTGCTGGGACTACGGTTGCTGCGATGGCCTTGGGACTGCAATTACCACATACAGTTCTGCACTCAGGACTGTTCAACTAGTTCAACAAACAGACTTCATATTAAACCATAATGACCTTTCTTTTACTTTCACACTATCCGTCGTTACCCAGATGAGGACGGGTTCCCTTCTGAGTCTGGTTCCTCTCAAGGTTTCTTCCTCATTAATGAATTAATCTAATATAATAAATCTAACAGTAGATGCATAACACATTAATAACTGATGTTCTCAGCCCACTTTTGAGCTCTTCTTGTCAGCAGGGATAGCATGACTCTCTGCCTCTCACTCTCATCACGCTGGGATTCAGACAAACAAATGAAATGCAACTCATTTTAAAAGATCAGGCTGCTAGGGGAATATTCACGGTGCCCAAATATCTAGTGAACATGCCACGGAAAATCAAAGGAATCGAATGCTGACAAAGAGTGAGAAGTACTGCAAAGTCGTTCATGGTTGGGGGAACTCCTTGGCTGCTTGGTGGCTTTTGGAACGGGGGAAGTCACATGGCGCTGTTTTCCCACCGTGATTTACATCAGTCCTGTATCATATCGCTGCAGCTTTCTAAGGCCGGTGTTCTACTTGACGAATGACAGGACGGCATTGTTCACACATTCGCCTGGTACAACCGGAGTATTAAAAACGACAACCACTAGATGACTAATGATCATTTATTAACGAATGACTGGACGGCATTGTTCTCATACCCGCCTGTGTATCTTATGTACATTAGGAGGATTAAAAGCGACAACCACTAGGCATTTGGCACGTCGGAGCCGAATCCAATCCAAGTCGAACTACAATATTTAGCAGTTTCATCCACAGTGATGCTAAACACACTCAGCTCTGTTGTTTCTCCTTAAAACTTTCCGCTGTTGCCGTGATTGTTGTGAAAACTCATTTAAAAGTATTTACATTTTAAAGTATTTACTAATCAAGAACAAAACAGAAGACCGGTCCTCAAAACAGACCTTTCATCTGTGTCACATGGTGTTATACAGCTGGCAGTATTTATGTTGACATGCCATCATCCAGATGCTTTGCGTGATTTTTCGAGGACGCTCCGAACGACTATAGCGGCCATCTTGCGGCGCACGTAGACTTGATCCTTTAGACAGGCGTCTGTAACATGCGGTGTATATAGAAAGGCAGAGAGTCATGATTGTCCCGTCCCATAGCGGGCCAACTTGCGCTATCTGTAGGAGTGCCGACGTCACCATCACGACGACATTTAAGGCACCAATTCTCATTTCGGTGTAAAGAGTACCGGGTTCAAATCCCAGAAAAGCCCTTAATGTCCGTCATTGTCCCAGCTCTAGACTAGGGCATTGCACCGTAAACATGGAACACGTACTTGGAAGCTAGGAAAATTAGTCTTAGCAAAAAAGCAACATTCATAAAGACACAAAGTAACATTGTGGGCATAAATACACATATTAATGGAGAAACTAGAAGCAGGTGACAGATAATGAGGGCACAAAATCGAATAATATGAGAATTACGGATATAGGACCAAAACAAAAACAAAGGCACATGGCGCTAATCGCCATGGAAACTACTACATATGCCGACGGGGGTATTCGTGACAGATGAGATAGTTATCGTTGCACAAGAACATGTTATAAAAGTGAGTCATGTTCTTTCACAGCTCCAAAACATGATTACCCCCTTCCCCCATGTCCAACATTTCCCACATGCGTATATGGGGCAATGCATCAGATTGTTCCACAGTTTATAAATCATGCTGCGAGCCATCTCTGAAGAGGACCCAAGAGAATTTCTGTGGCTTATTTTATCCTTACAATCTGCGTGTGTTACGTGTTTCATCGAGGGTGTGACATCCTCTCGAGGAGATCCTTTAACATTATGTGAGAAGACGACCGAGCAAACATCGATGGAACATTTCTAAACATCTACATAGATGACTCTCCTGATGTCGGTCTGTTCCAGGATGCGAGTCCAAAGAGAAATGCTGAAATGTTATTCTGAGATCTCTCATGCACGTCAGGACAGGACGAACTTTTCTTCTCTTTCGTTATACAACCAGCACAAACACACAAGCGTTTCGATGCTTTACTGATGTCATGGTGTGACAGCTCGTAAACAAATCTTCACAAAGCTTCACGTTGTACTGGTGATAAATTGAAAAAACATGCTGCTTTCCACACTTTTCCTTTTTTTTTTTTTTTTGGTTTTGTTTTAAGCGTTTCTTAACGTGTTTCTAAATTTGTGATTCATTTCAATTGATTCGTTGTATTTCTCCACGTGTTTGGTGTTGATACGTGATATATTTAGAACGAGGCCACGTGGATTTACGCTTACATCGTATATACAGATCCTAATGCTTCGTTATTTTTCCCCAAATTGTTTTTCTTTATGTTTCTTAGATTGGAGGAATTATTTAAGGAATCACATTAGGATGATTCAAATCAGATGATCGTGAGGTGTTCGTTTTAAACTTCGGCGATGCCACAGCGCTAGCGAATTCTCCAATCTGATTGGTCAGAAGCTGTTGATAACATTTCTTTCACAACCTCGACAGCTATCGTTATCATTTCTGTAGTAACAATTCATTCACAGGAACTTGTACAGAAGATACTAGTGCTGGGAATTTTCCACTTGAGATTGTACGTGTTTATGTATATTATATATGTATACATATTAAATGTTTTAAAAATGAAACCATGCATAAATGCTGTTAAAAAGTTTAAACCGATATGAAGGAAAAACACAGCCGTCTTAACCTGAGAAACACATACAGCCTAGGGTTAGGGTACTTCCAAACACTGTGCGCTTAGATAATTATTATATATTTTTTTTAAAAATAAAACAAAAACGCCAACATAAACAGGACGCACTTCGCCGAGGACTGAGCTCATAGGGAAAACAATGCTTCAATATCACTTCAGAGATATGGAATTGGTACAGGTTTAAGAGTACCCCGTGTTGACTTCTCAGTTACAGTGACACCGTCACCGTTTCCTCTGTCGAGAAAGAAGGGTTCACTAAGTTGTGCAAAAATAGTAACAGCGCCACCTATAGCAAATACTGTTTAAGTAAAAAAAAAATCCTTTATTTAAATATCCTTTACTTAAAAGAACCATTTATGGTGCTGTTGCTACTTTTTTTTAAATTTTTTTTTTTTAAAGTCCACTCTTAATAAATAAATAAATAACTTTCTTTATAAATAAATTGTGTAATTTTTCAATTGATAAAAAGATCTAAAATGTAACCGATAATTGCTCGTAAAGTTGTTTGTTGTGGTGGTGGTGTTGTTAATTTTTGTTTTTTTTTGCAATATCGCCCAGCCCTAGCAGACACTAGACATAAAGAGATTAAAAAAACATGCATCATTGTTAACAGGGTGAAGTTTTCTGTAAGGTGTTTGTTTAACATTTATGGAAGGAGTCTCCAGTGTCAGCGCTTTGTAGCAGTCAGAGATAAAGCTAGAACTTTTCTAACGTCTTCAGGACAGACGAGATTACACTTCTTTGTGGTGACATGATGAGCTGTGGTTTTTTTAGTCTTATTAACTTCAAGAGAGAGCGAGAGAGAGAGAAAAAGCGAGAGAGAGAGAGAGAGAGAGAGAGAGAGAGAAAAAGAGAGCGAGAGAGAGAGGTCGGCTAGGAAACAATTCCTTACATCCTTCTCCATGCTTTGACGTGCTAGAGTGAAATTTCACAGGAAGCCAGATCTCCAGAGGCAGAGGAGTATTTACCCAATTACTATTAAGATCCTAACATTTATTAATGACTTATTAATTTTTTATTCCAAGAATGCATATTACAGATCAATTGTTTTAAAGAATAATGTTATCACCTAAAAAACGGCAAGAAATTGATAATTAAGGTGTCTTAACGTCCACTGGCCTTAGATGGCTTTATCCACCTTCTTCTTCTTCTTGTTACTATTATTCAGGGAGGAAAGCTGAAACATAAGCACAACACGCCCTCTGGTGGCCATCAGACATTTTCTGGAAATACAATCCTGATCATACTGTGTGTGTGTGTGTGTGTGTGTGTGTGTGTGTGTATATATATATATATATATATATATATATATATATATATATATATATTTTCATACATACATACATGTATGTATACACACACACACACAGGAAATGCAGTGTACTGCATGCATACATACATGGATCTGTATTGTGGTATTGTCTACAAGGTTTACGTCAGTGTTTTCTTTTTTTCTCAGATTGGAAGCAGTACATCTCGGATTAATCCCCTCTGTAAACCCTTTTAGAAGGGTTTGACACTTGACAAGGTTTTGGACATTTGGTGGATGCCGTCCTCTACGCCAAGTCAAGGTTGTCCTGTATTCTTTCCATGAAAGAATAATTACATCATTGAAAAGTGAGTCACATATATCATCATAGATTACATAGTACTCTTTAGGCACCTTATTTATTTGAATACAAACTTTATTATAGATTTTTATCTCACGACGTCTACATTATCGAGTCAGTACGAAAACACCCCCCCCCCCCCCCGCACATTTTAGATTCCCAAACATTAATTTTTACCGCACAGAATGAAATGCTACAGAAAAATGCTTGTACTTCAGTCAAGAAAGCAGCGTATTACGTAAGAGAACACTCTGAAGGCTGTTGGGTTTTCCTGCAGAAATAAGAAGCGAGTACGACAGTCGAAGTCTCCAGAAGAACCGTGGCTGGTTCTACAAGATAAAATTTACAGCGCATTTACTTACAAAACCACTAATTTCTTAAGCAACTCATGAAAACCCTACTTCTATATGATTCTACACTTATTGGATATATATATATATATATATATATATATATATATATATATATATATATATATATATATATATATATATATATATATAATTAGTTCCTCCCACTTGAATTTTATGGGCCATGTTTGTGTAGACTCGTAATTAGGATACTAAATTAATTCCATTTCTAGTTCCAGGTAATCACCCAATCATCATCCTCGTATCGATATTGTACAGTACGCTACTTTAAAGGTGCGACGTTAATCATTTTTTATACTTAATAATACAAATAACATGCAAAAATATTCAGAATGTGATTAAAGATAAAGGTTTAAGCTGTCCCCTCAGCATGTGTGTATTTCGCAGCTGAGAAAACCCATTTGGAAAACTGTGTTATGCCCCAGAATGCTTGTTTGTGATTGGATAAGCCTCCTGTCAGTCATTTTACAGACACGTCCCTACACCCATTTACTCCACACACACACACACACACACACACACACACGTTAGTCTGAAATCAGCAAGTGCCCAGTCCAGCCTGATAATTCTCCCATGAGCGAAAAATCCCGTTATGATAAGAAATAAACAGAATAAACATCTGTGGCGGTGCTTTTCTGAGATTTATGCTTTTCTATAAATGCGATCTGTGTAAAGAGTTGAATTTTGCGTGTTTATAGAGTTATTACTTGGATTTCAAGCCACTGAATGGACTGTCTTTAAGTTTAGAGCTCGTAAGAGCTTATGACAAAGAAAAAAAAAAAAAACGACAGTGAGTGCGCTCTTGAACATCTACAAAAAAAAAAAAGTGCCCAAAAAGTATATTTTTATGACAGGACAGGAAGTCACATGACTGTGTAGCCACTGCTTGGAGGTTAAGGTTCTGGGTTACTGATCGGAAAGTCGGGAGTTAAAGCCCCAGCACTTCCAAGCTGCCACTATTGGGCCCATGACAGTCCTTGCTAATGCTAACACTAGTTAGCGTGCTAACTAAACTCTGGGGGGGCGGAGCTTTCTCTACCCGCTTTGTGCAGGAATGGGTTGCAGGCTCGAGGAATAGAAAAAATAAATAAATAAACAAATCAAATCTTATTCAGCTTCATATATTTAACTATTAGAGACCTAATCTTACCAAATTTAGACCAATCGCACCTTTAAATGATACACTGGTGCAAAAGAAAAGTGAAGAGAAAGTTGTAATTCCAATGGCAGGCACTAGAGGGCTCCAAACATTTCAAACAGCACCTTTAAACACACACACACAAAATCAGAATATACAGTATAACAATATAACAGCATACAGTATTTTCCATGTGTTACTAAGAGCCTGATATATATATATATATATATATATATATATATATATATATATATATATATATATATATATATATATATATATATATATTAAAATACACAGCGTGTCTTGTTTTGATTCGAGGCCATCACCGCGCTTGTAAACGCCGGGATTTTCACTCCGTGTTACTAAGGAGAAGTTTCCCAGCTCCCAGCCAAGTCTCCCGCTGCTCCAGGAATTTATCAGCATTAAAAGATGAGTAATTACAGAACAGCAGTCTTAATTGCATAAAATGTTCTGCAATTAATTGATTAATTAATCTAATAATCAAAGGGAACTTTGAGTCAATATATTGCCTGGCAATTAACGAGTGAAGTCCCGGTGAGATGGAGTGCTGAGGGAGAGTCTTCATTAGGCTGGAGGTAATTTAAAGTTAAGTGGTTAATTACTAGTGCCAAACGAAGTCATTACTTTCATTGGGGTAAGGCATCAAAACAGAGCAGAGGATTAAACACACACACACACACTAATTGATGATTGGCAAGAGAGCGAGTGAACAACACACCCACACAGGACCGCGTCTCTGTGAAGGTTCTGACGTTTTAAAGCTGTAATTAGTCTAGTTTAATGTAACTTCCCCATGTAAGGAATAAAGCACTGTCGTGCCGTGCTGTTATAGGAAAATAATCAACAACCGGGTGGTGTGATAACGCAGAGTTACTGTAAACACACACTGCTCCAACGCTGAAGCTAAGAAAATCTGAATTAAAGCATTCACGAATGTGTTAACTCACCTCAGACAGCAACGTCTCGTTTCCTTGGCTGTTTGTTTCTTTTTAGTGTTGAGGTATTTTATTAGCAGATACACGAAATCTCGTTAAATAACATCCATGAGAATGGTATGAGGAAGTTATGGACATTCTAATGACTTACCTCGTAAGGTTTTTGCATTAAAAGTTCACTTTCAGGGTATAATTTGTGTAACAGGGCTGTACGTTTAAACCAGCCTCTTCATTCAACAGTACAATATCAACTCAGGTACTCGCTCCACCCCCACCCTCCAAACCTAGGGGACACTCAGTACGTTCACATGGACAACGATAATCCGATACGAACCCGATTAAGACGATACTCTGATTAAGAAACTAGCATGTAAACAGAGATTATTGACGACCTTAATCCGATTAAAGTCATACTCGGAGTAAACACAGATGGAATTAAGACGTGTGGAGTATTCCTGTTTTAGTCGCGTTACAGACACGTACACGCCTTAATCACACTATTAACGTCGTGTGAGAGTTTTCACCGCATTGTGAGACAGGACACAGAGACACCCCCCCCGCCCTTCTCCCCCGCCCTTCTCCCCCGCCCTCCAAAGTGAAGAACATTTTCATGAACAACCCTTTTCCGTACTCCATACCTTTACTTTACACACATATTTGCAAATGTATTGACACCCCAATCATGGAAACACACTTTTACACATTCTGCACTATTATTATACGTTACTGTACCTCTAGTGTTCTCCAGGAGGACAAAATATTTCATTCCTCTGTAGACGTCACACCGTTGTCAAACCTTCGTAACTCCAAGGCATCGCCAAGAGGTGTGGCATTGTGGGAAAAAAAAAAAATTAGGCACACCTCAGTAACCTTTAATATTATTTCACGCAATGTAATTAAAAAGGCTTTATCACAAGGCACGGGACAGGAACAGAAATGAACTGTCTCTGCTCATGCAGAGAACTATTAATACACACACACACACACACACACACACACACACATGAGAGATGAGAGGATGAAATAAATTTGCATGTCTTTTCTTTTTTTTTTTCTTTCTGATTCTCTCACTTTCCGTCCTTCCTTAATGCCATTCAGTCTTTATGCTTTTATTGTCTCTGCACTCGGACGCTGATTATGTTCCGATGATGGATGAGTGTAGAGTGAAGAAGCCAGAAAGTAAAGCTAATACGTTAATGCGACCGACCTGCATTATACATCACCGGCGCAATGACATATCCCGTACATCCCTCCATTACTCACAGGCCAGCATGGGAGAACACATTTCATACCATCTCATCTCTCCGTCTCTCTTTTCCGTCTCTCTTTTTCCATCGCTCTTCATCTCAGGGTGGACATTAAGCCGCCCTGATGTCCTAATGTCCTGCCTACTTTATTCATTTACCCTAAATGTACAAGCTAAGACAGCAAAATGGCTTTTCATAATTCATTAAGTCCCATTTCCCACTCTCTCCACTGAGCGTGTGTGTGTGTGTGTGTGTGTGTGTCCAGAGATGTAGTAGTTAGGCTTTTCTAGGAAGCCTGTCATAACATATGTAATGAGAAGATAAAGCAGTTACTTTGCCGGTTATATTGTACTTTATATAGTAAATTAAACGACATATCATCATCACTTGTTAGATTGAGAGAAAGTTCTGCTGAAGTTCATACATCTACGGACGAATGCGTGTCGTCCAAAATCAAATTTTATGCTCTAATTATAGAATCCAGATGTCATGGATAAATAATGATGTCAGCACACGCTGAGAGCCTGAGTGCCGACCCGGGTGAAATGCTCATAGCTGGAGGTTTAATAAATAAACACGGAGTCGTCCACTGTGAGACTTATATATAGTAAAGTAAGCAGGAAATTCATGAACCCAGGGACTTTATCGGGGATTTCGTTCCTTTGTGAGGAATTCAGGCGCCTTCTGAAGGAACCCAGAACGGATATTATCTCCTGAAATGCAGAACTTTTGGAAATGAACTCAGGAACGTTTTTAGTAACAAAAACACATCTTCAGGAACATGGAGAGCCTTTTCCTTATTAGGAGCCCAGAAACATTTTCAGGAACTTTGGACATCAGGAACATTTTCAGGAGCTTCGGACATCAGGAACATTTTCAGGAGCTTCGGACATCAGGAACATTTTCAGGAACTTTGGACATCAGGAACATTTTCAGGAACTTTGGACATCAGGAACATTTTAAGGAACTTTGGACATCAGGAATATTTTCAGATACTTTGGACAAAGGGAACATTTTAAGGAGCTTTGGACAAAGGGAACATTTTCAGGAGCTTTGGACATCAGGAACAGTTTCAGGAACTTTGGACATCAGGAACATTTTCAGATACTTTGGACATCAGGAACATTTTCAGATACTTTGGACAAAGGGAACATTTTAAAGAGCTTTGGACAAAGGGAACATTTTCAGGAGCTTTGGACATCAGGAACAGTTTCAGAAACTTTGGACATCAGGAACATTTTCAGGAGCTTTGGACATCAGGAACATTTTAAGGAACTTTGGACAAAGGGAACATTTTAAGGAGCTTTGGACATCAGGAACATTTTCAGATACTTTGGACAAAGGGAACATTTTAAAGAGCTTTGGACAAAGGGAACATTTTCAGGAGCTTTGGACATCAGGAACAGTTTCAGGAGCTTTGGACATCAGGAACATTTTCAGGAACTTTGGACATCAGGAACATTTTCGGGAACCTTGGGCTTCAGGACTTTCAGGGTTTTTGTCCCAGGTTTTTTAGGAGACAGGGAGCAGTTCCAGGCACAGCTAGGGTCTTATCCAGGAGCCCAGAAAGCTTTTTTTTTCCCAGTAACTCATAAATCTTTAAATCAACTCTAAAATGAATGAATGAATGAATGAATGAATGAATATATAAATACATAAATAAATACAAATATTTCAAGGATTTTCAGGAATCCAGAAACCTTTTTTTTTCTGTTACCAAGAACAAAGAAACCTTTTCAGGCACCATTTTCAAAGCTCAGGAACCTTTTTCAGGAACCCAGAATGCAAAGAAAAGAATTTTATACACTCTATTTGTCTGTCAATATTTTTCTTCCTTTTTTCTTTCAACCAGAGATAATATCTGCTCTGTGATGCTCCCTTTTCATTGATGGATGAAGTAAAAGGGGGCCAATACTTTGTTCAGTGCAATAATTGGGCTACAAGCCTGTCCAAGTCTACAAAGTGACCTGTCTGGCAGGCAGATTGGATAAACTGGGACGTATTCGCACATTTGCAGATTTTTGGCAGTGTGAAAGTTTTGGCACTCACTCATTGGCCCAGTAGTTCTCTATGTGGATTTTCTGTGTATGTTTGGTCCTCTGTGAGGAATCCAGGAACCCAGAACTTTTTAATAAACCCTGGAACTTTTTTCAAGAACTCTGTAACCCAGGAACAAAATACTCCTTTTTAAAGGAACCTATGAAGCTTTTCAATGACATTTCAGGAATACAGGAACCTTCTCAAGGAACTTTCTCAGAAGAGTAATTATCTCAGGAAATTTTACAGAAATTTTGTCATTTTTGTAACTTTTTGTTACAAAACTCAGGAACATTTAAGTAACCAGGAACCTTTTCTGTAATATGAAGTGAGGGACATGGAGCCCTTTCCTTATCAGGAACCCAGGAATTCCAAGAAATCCAAGAATATTTTCAGGAATTTTTCAAAAACTCAGGAACCATTTCTGGAACTAATGCGGAAGGGTCTTATTCAGAAACCCAGAAATATTTTTAGAAACCAAGGAACGTTTTCAACAAAAAACACAGCAACAAACAAACAAATAAACGGACATAAAACCCAGAAATTTCTTTCAGGGACTTCGGCCATTTTTCAGGAATCTAAAAAAACTTTTCCTAGGACCAAGAACAACTCAGAAACCTTTTCCATAACTTTTTCATGGACACAAAAACCTTTTCAGAAACACAGTGTCTTATTCAGGAACCCAGGAACCTTTTTTTCAGGAGTACAGAAACAATTTGCAAGAACATAGTCTGTTTTATTGACATAGTTGTCAATATTCTTTTTTTCTTTTAACCAGAGATAATATCTGCTCAGCGCTACCAGTATCATGGTCCCTTTTCAGTGATGCATGACGTCGAAGGGGTGCCAATACTTTGCGCAAGCCAACAAATGGGCTATAATTGTGTCCCAGTCTACAAAGTGACCTTTGCAGATTTGGTAAACCGGGAATTTTACGTTCGCAGATTCTGGCTGGTCGAAAGTTTTGGCACCCTTTCACCGGCTCAGTAGATCTCTTTGGGGCTTTCCAGTCACGTTTGACTTTTTCTAACACACGTCAGTGAAAAAAAAAAAAACAAGTTCTTGATTTGCCAAACTCAAGCCTGTTTCAGTATAATGCGCCTTCTATTCATCTTAATACTCCACGGCTGTCATGTAATACATAAACCTGCACTCCATTTATTTGATCTCTCCATTACTTTATTCCCATTAGCCCAAATCTCGCCTGGAGTCCTGTGTGTGAGTGTACGCATGCACAAGTACACACACCTGCGAGGTGTGTACCGTTCCAAATAGAAGAAATATTCTCTGTAATTACCAAAGAAAAAGCCTCCCTGGAGAACACAAACAACTCATTACGACATTTCACAATAAAGCAAAGCACAAACTCAATACAAACATTTGCATTGAATATTAAAGAGACAACAGTCCTGGCATTACTATTCTCCACGCAAACACACACATAAATATTTCAAAGTCTAATGTTCTGCGCTACAAAGGCTTCAATTATAACTTTGTTTTTTTGAGCGCGTGTGGAAGAGAGAAAGAACCCTGGGGCGATCACTTTCTCTGCCGTCCAGCAGAAGAATAGCTCTCAATTATTTTCTTTATTTTCTTTATTCCGCTCTTTAAGCGAATACCTTCAGCCCGACATGAAAAACGCAGCAACACTCGTTCTCGCAGTTTTCTGTGCCTCGAGGGTTCGACTTGAATTTCTCGGCCTGAATTTTACAACAGGGTCAAGGTTTTCAAGGTGAATAGCTGCAGCTTGTAATTGTTGGTTTGGGGTTAGAAAAAAACTGCAGCTCACCTCCATCTGACCCCCCTACCCCCCTTTGCTAAGTGACAAGGTCAACAAGAGTAGAATTTGACCAGGACATGACCACTAAGGGTGCTTTTATTCCCCAGACTTTGCATATTGTTATATCTATCTATCTATCTTAGCTAATATTAGCCCGCTAACTAGAAAGATTAGCTAACCTTTTCATAATTAGCTGCATAGCATTAAAAGTGCATTTAATTACATTAGCTTAGTTAATCAGGTACTGTACTGCAGTCGAGGAGAACTTGATCAGGACTTGACCACTAAGAGTTCTTTGCAGTCCGTTGGCTTTACATATTGCTTAGTACGGAAAAACTGATTTAATAACATTAGCCTGGTGAGTCTGGTATCTAAATATTAGCTAATATTAGCCAGTAAACTACAAAGATTTGCTAACCTCAGAATTATGGTTCTTATTATGGTTCTGATTCAAATTCTGATGTTGTTTCTTGATTATACAGTCCAAACCTACCGAAACTGAAAAGGCAATTCATTTTTTTTTTTTTTTTTTTGCTGTAGACTGAAGACAATTGGGTTTGAGATCAAAATACGAATATGAGAAGAGAGTTTAGAATTTCAGCTTTTATTTCCTGCTACTTACATGTAGACGTGTTAAAGAATATAGAACATAGCACATTTTGTATCAGGCTTCTCAGTTTGTAGGCAAGCAAAAATATTGGAACATGCGACTGACAGACTCCACCTGTGAAGACTGCATTTGTTGTTAAAAAGGATAAGCCAACATGAAGATCGGAGAACTGTCTATGGGAGAAAGGCAAGCCATTCTGGAGCTGAGAAAAGAGGGACAATCAATCAGAGGGCATAGCCAATATAACAAATTGGAATGTCTTGAAAAAGAAAAAAACAACACTTGTGTGCTGAGCAACAGACACGGAATGGGTCGGCCAAGGAAAACAACAATAACTGTTGACAGAAACTTTGTGAGAACTTTGAAGAAAAAAAAACAAAAAACAACAGTCAGTGACATCACCAACAACCTCCACAGGACAGGGGTGAAGGTATCACAATCCAAGGTTTGGAAGTGCAGAAGTATAGAGGCCAAGCAACCGCTCAGAATTAATAATCAGAAAGCCAGAATGTAATTCACAAAGAAATACAAAGATGAGCCACAGAAGTTCTGGAACCAAGGTTAACCCTTACCAAAGTGATGGAAAGGCCTGAGAAAGAGAAAGAAAGGATCTGCTCTTGGTCTAAAACATACAAGCTGATCTGTGAAACATGGTGGAGGTAGCGTCATGGCTTGGGCTTGCATGGCTGCTTCTGGAGCATTCTCACTAATCTTTATTGATGATGGAACTCATGATGGGAGCAGCAGAATGAATTCAGAAGTTTACAGGAACATTCTATCTGACAATTTACACAGAAATGCATCCAAATTAATCAGGAGGAACTTCATTCTGCAGCAAGACGACGATCCAAACCTCACTTCCACCTCAACACAGGACTTCATCAGGTTGGGAAATGGAAGGTTTTAAACTGGCCAAGTCAATCAGCAGACCTTCACCCAACTGAGCAGCATCTCACCTCCTGAAGAGGAGACTGAAGGGAGAAACCCCCTGAAACAAACAACTACTGAAAGAGGCTGCGAGGAAAACCTGGAAAAGCTTCACAAAAGAAGAAACCAACCGATTGGTGTCAGCGAGTCGCAGGATCGATGCAGTAAAGGAAATGCAAACAAACATTAAGTGTTATTTACTTTCATTTACTTCAAGACTTGTCTGTTCCTGTACTTTTGCTCACCTAAAAATTGGGTGGTCTGATACGAAATGTTATAATCTTTTTTTTGTTGTTTAACACATCTAGATGTAAATACCAGGAAATAAAAGCTAAAATCCTAAACTCTCTTCTCTCATCCATCTTTTGATCTCAAACCCAAATGTCTTCGGTGTAGAGCACTACCTGGCCTTGCCGTTCCAATAGTTTTGGTCAGGACTGTAATTCTTGATTATGGTTCTGATTCTAAATACAGTCTCTTTGGAAAACACTTACCTTTGGTTGTCTTCTCCTCTCCTCAGCCAACAGAGGGCACTGTGTCTCTACACAACGACACAGAACCGAGTCGTTCTCCCTCTCAGGTTCTCCATGTCCAGGTCCTGATAACACCCAGGACGAGCACAGGCCGTGGATATGGAATGAGGAGACGAATGTAGAGGACAGCATTTCATCTATTCATCTACAAGCCCATCATCTTCTCCTTCTAGGAAATCAAATAAACATGGAAATGTGATGGATTCCTCCTTCCTCCTCAGCCAATCAGATCGTCTCCTTTAACGCTGCCCTGGAAGATGAGCAGATAGAAACAGAGCTGTGGAACCGAAGACGGTGGCCATCTTTTTAACGTCACAAAGCGAGAATGATAAGAATCGGACTGTTGTTTAAAAAAAAAAAAAGAGTTAATGGTGTAAACATATTTAGTTCTGTGAAAAAAAGCGAGAGCGTAGATACAGATATGTAGTTTTTACCAACTCAAGTACATCGCTGTTGCTTGATGAACTGTAATACAAGTCAAGAGCAAAAGTTTGTGCACCATGGATTTGAGTGGGGCTGAAAGGAAAATGGAATTTTATTTTACACCATCTACAAAAAAAAAAAAAAAAAAGATTTTACAAATTGGTTCAAACTGACCAATTTTAACAAGACTGTAACGAGACAACGATTCAAAACTACGGGAAATTCAACATAAAAACAGGAGCCAGAGATCCAAAAGCTAAATAGTGGGTTATAATTTACTTGAGAATATTTAAAACAAAAAAGTTAATCTTTTAAGCTGATATGGAGTAATTTCATTAGTCAAGTCAAAAAGGAATTATCTGTGATACTGATGAAACCTCCCTCTCCCTCTCCTCACCCTTTCTGCTCTCCAGACCTGCCTGATCCATCCTGATGCCCTACCTCTGGATGGAGCTATCATCCATCAACTGGAGGCTACAGCCTGGAGATCGCTGAGGATGGTACCGCTTGAAGTACCATGGAAATGGTTTTGGACATCAATTCCACATGGACGTTCTCGCTGTGGTTGCTGGGACGACGGTTGCAACGATGGCTTTAGGACTGCAATTACCACATGCAGTTTTACACTCAGGTCTCCTTTAGTGAACAGTGGACTAGTTCAACAAACAGACTTCATATAAAAACCATAATGAACCTTCCTTTACTTTCACACTATCCGTTGTGACCCAGATGAGGACGGGTTCCCTTCTGAGTCCGGTTCCTCTCAAGGTTTCTTCCTCATATCGTCTCAGGGAGTTTTTCCTCACCACCGTCTCCACCGGCTCACTCAATAGGGATAAATTCACACACTTAAAATCTCCATCCTGTGTTTATATGTCTCTGTAAAGCTGCTTTGAGACAATGTCCGTTGTTAAAAGCGCTATACAGTACAAATAAAATTGAATTGAATTGAAACCTCACTGTGTTTATAAATGAAATCTACAGTAAATGTCTAATCTACGGGTGTACAAACTTTTACACACTCAACTGTATATACCTCTTTATATAAATTGTATATAATATTTCTATAGACGTATGTTTGATAGAAAGTCATAGTCAAGTAAGGTGCTTTCGGGTATTCTTCAGAGTAGATGTTTGTGTATGTGTGTGTGTGTGTGTGTGTGTGTGTGTGTGTGTGTGAAGCCTTTGGCAGCGGTAAATGTTAGATATATATCGATTGTGCTGCAAACAGATAGACTGAAACATGGAGACAAATGGACTACAATCGAGAGTGCGTGTATCTCACAGGGCCTCGTGCCTCCGCTTTAACACCGAGGTCCAGACAAAACTTCTGTTCTCCATCCTTCTGTCTGTCCAATCAATCCCGCCATCAATCATCTCTCCTTTCAGTCCTTCCTTTTTTCATCTGTCGCTTTTATTTCTTCTTTCTCCCTGTCTTTTAGTGTTTAAGACTGAAGCGTGCCGTGTGACACGGCACGGCCGTGTTAGCAGGGACGGATGACCTAAAGGTCAACAACATGCATGTGTGAGTGAGTGAGTGTGTGTGAGTGTGTGTGTGTGTTTGTGTGTGTGAGAGAGAGAGAGAGAGAGAGAGAGAGAGAAAGAAACGTCAGCGTGTGGCGGTGTGGCGAAGCTGCCGTCTATGATTAAGTCCTCATACGGACTGCAGAAAGAGAAGAGCACAGAGTGTTAGCCACCAATTAACCCCCCTAACACACGGACAATAAAGAGCCGAACTGAGCGAAGAATACGGAATGAAGCAAGTATCTCTCTCTCTCTCTCTCTCACACACACACACACACACACACACACACACACACACATTATCCCATTTATGTACATGGCTTCACTGTTCACGATGCAGAATGTACCTCCTAATGTTGCATTATAACCGAGTCGTACTGTATATCTGGATGAGGTGTAAGGAATAAAACACACCGTGTCATGCCGTTATAGGAAAATAATCAACAACGTGTTACTGTTATCACCATGCAGTTGATTCTTTTCCCTTACCGACACATCCTGACGTGTTTTATTCCTCTTATACCACAGCAATTGGTCACTGATTACAATTTTTAATGTATTAAAGGATACTTTTTATCCATTTATAGTTACATTCGTGATAGACAGTTATAAACAGTTGTTCCGTCACCAGCCTCTCTTACCTGTCCCCCCCCCCCCCGAAAAACAAAAAAAACAAAAACAAAACACACCTCGTTATGCTACAGAGATGAACGGATAAATGGAGAGTGATGCATGGTACTTTTTATCCATTTCTATTTACATTATAAATGTTCCTGCTAATACGGTCTGCGCAATGTGTGCTTTGCTAAAATACATTTTTGTCTTGTCACCAGTTCTCCTAGCTATCTAGCTAAGCTAGTCAGGACAGCCAGTCACAGCAAGGAGTTTGTTGCTATGGTAACAATAACTTTTTAAAAACATAGGCTACACAAACCTTACGTTTCATCCAGAACGCATTTATACGCTGAGAACGCAGAGACGAAACGGCCATGTTTCTGTCAATTAATATCTCCACCTCACACATCCGCACACTAATGCATGTGTTTATTAAAGTCAGTGTGTGTGTGTGTGTGTGTGTGGTCTAGGCCTGTCTGTCAATTCCTGTCTCATCCAAATTCATAAACAGGAGATTTTATGTTCTTCAATAATCCATTCTATTTGATGTGTTGCCCATATATTACCAGTAACAAGCCCAAACCTGTCAAAATCCTGAAAAATACGAGCAAGAGGACGGTGAAATAATGCATGACTTATTTGTGTGCGTATGTGTGTGTGTGTGTGTGTGTGTGTGTGTGTGTGTGTGTGTGTGCTCTCCATGGCACATTAGGTATGTGTTTTTATGCTTGACTGGTTGAATACTCAAGTAAGCACATGACCACACACACACACACACACACACACACACATGCACATTCACACACACATGCTCGTACACAAATTAGGGCTGGGCCGTAAGACATTATCATATGAATATGTTTTTGGTTTCTTTGTAACATGACATTTTGCTTTCACTCTCTAGTTTAGCATTGAAGTGCTAGCTTTCCTTCACTTGCCAGCTTAGCTTTCCTTCACTAGCTTGCTGTAACATGACGGATTCATTTGCGTTCCCTTACTAGTCTGATTTTGCTTACTAGGCTGCTTTCCCTTGCTAATATGCTTTGACTCACAAGATCAATCAATTAATTAATTAGTCTTTATAAGTCACATATACATTACAACACAGTGAAATTCTTGTTTTTTTCACATATCCTAGCATGTTAGGATGTTGGGGTCAGAGTGCAGGGTCAGCCATGTTACCTTAACCGTACTTGCACTCCTTTGCTAGTTTACTTTCACTTGCTAGCTTCGCTTTCCCTTCCTAGTGTGATTTCCTGCATTAGATTGCTTTTACATGATATATTCATTTGCTTTCCCTCGCTAGTTTGATTTTGCTTGCTAGGCTGCTTTCCCTTGCTAATTCGCTTCGACTCACCAGATTGCGCCCCTTCGCTGGTTTGCTTTCACCTGCTAATTTAGCTGTCACTCGCTAGATTCCTTTCACTAGTTTGCTTTCACTCGCTAGGTTAGCTTTGCCTCGCTAGTTTGCTTTCACTTCCTAGCTCAGCAACCACTTGCTACATTGCTTTCCTTCAGTAGTTTAACTTTCACTTGCTAGTTTGCTTTCCCTCACTTTTTTTTGTTGTTGTTGTTGTTGCTTTCACTCACTAGTTAGCTTTCATATCCTGGATTGCTTTCCCTCATTAGTTTGCTTTCACTTCATAGATTTGTTACTTTGCTAGGTTGCGTTCCCTTTGCTAATTTGCGTTTACTCACTAGTTAGCTTTCCCTTGCTAGGTTAGATTTCCCCTTGCTAGTTTGCTTTCATTCTCTAAATGAGCTTTTCCTCACTAACCATACCCAATTAGAATACCAAGAAGAAATACCAAAAAAGAAAAAAAGGTCTATGTGCTAATATCGCTGGAGGATCATTATTTTCTAGTCAACCCCCTTTGCAGTCTAATTAGCTACCTTTTGTATTAGACTAGCATTGTTAACTAGCCTTTTGTGTTTTGTGTTCTCAAAAGTTTTTTGACCCCCAAGAGACCCAAATTCTCCACCATTCCAGACATAGTAGCTATTAAAGTGAATAGATTGTGTTTGGACCAAAAAAAAAAAAAAAAAAAGGAATATAATTAGGCGTACTGTACTGCCTAAATGACAGAGTGAAAGTTCTTTTTGTCTTGTTGCTCTGAGAGAGAGAGAGAGAGAGAGAGAGAGAGAGAGAGAGAGATGGAGGAAGGGAGCAAGGGAGCGTCTTTGAACAAGTGTGCAGAGGCTCCATTTCAGGACCCTTCGGTACCAGACACCTGAAGGTAGCTCACTTCAGAGAGAGCCAAACATCAAAGACTGTCTTCTACTTCTATATCTTATTTTTCTTCTCTCTCTCTCTCTCTCTCTCTCTCTCTCACTCACACACACACACACACACACATTCACAGCCAAATATTTTTGTGCTTTTGTGACATTTTTTTTTCTCCTACTGCGCCTCAGCAAGTAGTTAAAAAAAGAAACTCGTCGAGGAGAACTAAAAAAGAGAAAGAAAGTGAGCTATAGAGAACAGAGCGAGAGATCGAGAAAAAGATAGCGAGGAACCATGCCAAGAAGCTGATATGACTCTATCACTAAGAGCATGCGAGTGTGGTGGAGCAGCACGTTTGGCCCGAAGCTCCGTGTTTGGCAGTTCCAGAGTCAGAGGGTCCTGAGGAACCACGCTGAGCTGAAGGTCACCTGCTAGAACACACTGTCACATCTGTAGCAGACAGACACACACACACCGAACACCAGGCCGTGTCAGGACTCGGCCTGCAAGAGCAGATGTGTGTTAATGCACGACATTCAACCGAGGTCTGGTTTCCGTCCAAGTTCTGACATTGCCTGCCTGTTGTCTCAGGGCCGTATTAAGAGTCCAGTTAATTACCACCGAAATTGTGCACATTTGTATTCAGACCTCAGACTATCAAAGGTTCTGAGGTAATGCAAGAGTTATGTATTTTTCTTATTCATATAACCGCCATATATATATAAGTCATTAAAAAATATATAATTAAAAAAATTTTTTTTTTTTCGGGTTTCTCTTTGAATGTTTGTTTGTTATTGTCTTTTGTTTCCCCCTTTCTTTTGGTTTCTGTGGTTGTTTTGTTGGGGTTGTTGGGTGTGGTGTTATAATGTATCAATTTTTATCGCATTTATTAATTTTTTTGGCATCCTGGTTGTGTTTTTTTTTTTTTTTTTTTTTCTTCTGGTTTAAAAGCAGATTTTAAACATGTTGTCGAAAAAACCCTGTCTCGGACACGTCTACTTAAGAAAAACCTCGTAGGTGTGAACTAAACGAAGCTGATTTGCATAATCTAGAATAATCATAACAGCAGGTGTGCAACCCGAGTCTGAATGCAAGTAACTTTCCCCATGTAAACATTGACAAAACATTTGGACCCATAAAGTGTAAATGAAATAAATGTTACGTGGTTATGATACCAAACTTGAGTGTTGCAATAAAAAAAAATCCAACACAGATTTAATGAAAAAGAAAAACAGATATTTAATAAAACAAACAAAAGCAAACCCCACTCAAACACCAGCATAACCTACAGCTCAGACTCCTCTGAGAAATGTACTGGTGGGCGTGGCCTAACTATTCTACTTAGCATACTTGATTGACAGTCCTCTATTTGTCATGTGGTTTAAGCTTTCTGTCACTGTATTGCTTACACTCATGGGTTTGTTTCCCTCGCTAGTTTGCGTCCACGTTTGCTAGGTTAGCTTTCAGTCGCTAGTTTACGTGCTTACTTGCTAGTTTGATTCTATTGCTTTCCATTGAGAAGTTTCAGTTTGCTAACTTTCACTTGCTAGGCTGCTTTTTTGCTCGATAGATCGTGTTCACTTGCTAGGTTAGATTTCAGTCGCTAGTTTGCCTTCCTTTGCTAGTTTGGTTTCATCCACTAGATTGCTGAAAAATGTTAATTATTTAATGCTAACCAAGAACTATTAGCAACCACTTGCTAGCTTGCTGACGTATGATGTTAACAAATTACATTTGATGTCAACATTTATCATCGAAGGCTCTTACTAGACGCTAAAATGATCTATCACTTTATACAGAACAATATTAGTTACTTAGATGAAAATCCCACCCTTAATGATTTGCATATTATTGTATATTATACTGTATATTTTATTTGTAACTTTTTTTTCATTGGACACGTCGCTCTATTTTCATGTTTGTTTGCTGTTTCTGAAACTACCCACAATGCCGTTTGACTACCTGTTGATAGTGGTCCAGTGGGATTTATGCCTCACTTTGTCTACCTAAATCGAGTGATGCGGCGGTGCTTTAGTCCTTTAGTTTTTCCAGCTCTCTCACCTCCTCATCTGAACTTTTACACAAATACCGACATCAACCCCATCACACTCGCCAGCTCATAGGTCGCTAACTAGTCTTAACCATAAATTAGCATTGTGTAGCTACATTGCATTGCATTCTGGGACTGCTTCTACGCTGGCTTTTTATTTAAAAAAATAAAATAAAAAGGAGTCTTTAATTAAATTCTGAGGAAATGAAAGCGATTGACAGGTCCAGTGGTCACATGACTGAGTAATTCAGACTGGCACATAATAATTCGTGCATACTACATATGAGGAGTAGTATACAGGATATTCTGGTACCGTCTAAAATCTAGAGTACAAATTTCTTTTCCTGAACGTCCTGTAGGTTAGTGTTTGTCCTTCGCTGACCTTCAGTCCCTGCACAAAGCCAAGCATCGGGTCAATACTGTCATAGAACTCAACACTAAATGGACTGATTATGAAAGATGGAAGCTCTTCCTGTCTTTCCTTCTTGTCCATGATTTACCTTGGGATTTTTTTGTGTGTGTGAACTTCCAGGTTCATCCAAAAGGGGGCGCTGTAACTCTACTGTCGAGTCCAGAGCTGAACTCTGGCTTTTCTCTGTCTTTATGATGAACAGCCACATGCTGATGAAATCAAACGATAACCCAGAAAGAAATGGCTGCCGTGACAGGGAAAGAGACTCGGATCGCTCGTCGGGGTAGAACAGAAGCGAGAGCGTGAATGAATTGAGGTGATAAACGCCATTTCAGTTAGAAGTGTGTATAGTGTGTGTGTGTGAGAGAGAGAGAGAGAGAGAGAGAGAGAGAGAAGGAGAAGAGCCCACAATTTCAGGTCATTCTCTTTCTTAAATATGGACCAGTCCAGGTAATGGAGCTGTTCAGGATTTTTTTTTTTTTTTTCTCCAATTTTTCACCAATCCTGGGGTTCTGTGGAGTGTGTGGAACAGAGATAGGAGAAGGTCCAGCCTGCAGCCCTGCTGCCCACTTACCGAGGAATGGAGATGATGATGTGTGTGTGCGTGTGTGTGTGATTTTATTTCTCCTGACATTTCAGAAACAGGCTGGATTAAATTGCTGTTCGGCTTTGCCCGGTTTTGCGTTCTCATGTAAAACCGTGTTCTCTGGGAAAATGAAATTGATCTGTGTTACAGAGAGCCGTGCGAAGGAGCTAAAATTGAGGGTTTTTTACTTTTTTTTTATACTGTATATATATATATATATATATATATATATATATATATATATATATATATATATATATATACACACACCTTTTTCCCTGAATTTAGTAAGAGCAAGGCAAGCAAGAATTGCTCATAAGGAACTTGACCTGGCAGCTGGTCACATTTCTGCACGTAAACGAAACTGATTTTTCACAATAACACTACAGTTAAGGGTAGAGTTCATAGAGCTACATGACACGTCCATAAATCCTTCATGACTGCTGACATAAACCTACATAAATTTTTATAAAGGCTTATTCCAACAGATGTACTGTAAGCTGACTTTGACTACGTTTACTTGGACAGCGGTGATCTAATTATGGACCTTATTCTGAATAAGACGTGTAATATTGTGATGAAGGTGTTTACATGAGTCGCTTTTAGAATACTCCTTTCATGTTCCTGTTTTGCGTGTTATAGAACATAGATGGATTAACGTCACACGTCATTACGTCCCCGCGCCACGCCGTCCGACGTCCCTCCAGAATTTCACGTATCGACGTACAGTTGGTCTTCGTTATGGGACCGTATACAGTTTCGGGTGTTTTTATTTTTTATTTTATGAAAGCGTCGAGTGCGGTTAATTATTAGTCGTGTTATACGTGCAAATAGACGACTGCTTGAAGCCGTGGGCTGCGTCCCAAACCGCGTACTTACCTAAATACGTGTATTTCTCCTACTATATAGCAGGTAAGTACGCGGTTTGGGACGCAGCCACGCTCTCTCGTTTACCGTCAAACGGTCGAGCGCTGCCGTGTGTGTACGTGTCCTGTCTCACAATGCGGTGAAAACTCTCACACGACGTTAATAGTGTGATTAAGGTGTGTACATGTCTGTAACGCGACTAAAACAGGAATACTCCACACGTCTTAATTCCATCTGTGTTTACTTCCAGTATGACTTTAATCGGATTAAGGTCATCAATAATCTCTGTTTACATGCTAGTTTCTTAATCAGAGTATCGTCTTAATCGGGTTCATATCGGATTATCGTTGTCCATGTAAACGCACTGATTAAGACCGCTTGTCTGAGTTTTCGTGTCAAGCTGATATAAATTTGGAGAAATAAGTACCGAGTGTGACCATAGCTAAATATTTCCATGCCTAACCAGTTCCAGATGTTAAAAATAATGACCAATAATTTGGAGTTTTTCACCACACACGTACCCAGTTCATACACACACTCCTAGGAAAGAAGGGTTCTTCAAGTGTTTAAGGGTTGACTGGATATTTAAAGCTTCTTAGCCTTTAAGTAAGGATGTACTTAGGACGCTTATTGATAGGAAAACATTTTGTTTAAAGGTTTCCCCAGAGGTACAACCAAAGAACCCTTAAGACTTTTACATTTTTAAGAGTGTTTACATACACAGAATAACCAAACTTTCAGGATAAAATAAGCTGTGAAGCACAGACGGAGATTCTTAAATGTCGCCTGAATTATTCATAATTGCACTGTTGATATTAAGCTGTAATATGGAGCGCATTTGTGGCTTCACGGCTCCCCGGTTCTATCCTGTGCTCAGGTTACAGTCTGTGTTCTCCCTGTCTGCGTTGGTTCCCTCCAGGTTCTTCTCAAACCATGCTGGGAGGTGGGGTGGGTTTGGTGATGCTAAATTGTGACTAGGTGCGAAGGAGTGTGTGAATTTGTGAACCCTGGACTTGCGTTCTATCCAGAGTGTATTCTTTACTCAAGTCAGTTTCCAGGATAGACTCTGGATCCACCGTGACCCTGACCAGCATAAAGATCTTACTGAAGATGAACGAATAAACGCTATGAAGCTGTACTTGGGTTAGGATGTACTTGCATTCACAATTCGTAAAATCACGGGATGATTTCGTGGATGTGCATCGCAGTTGCCATGGTAACAAGTGCCTCGTGGTTAAGATTTTGTTTTCGCTGTAGCCTTGTTACTCTACGGTGCTCACCTGTTTCATGTTAGTTCTTGAAAAGTTTGCCTGGTATAGCCTGCAGTTTCTTTGTTTCTTTGCTAACTCTTATCACGCCTTTGTTTCCACATCTCGGTTTGGTCCCTTGCCTGATTTCTTCGTTCACTGTTTTCGGATTCAAACCAGTTTGACGTCGAACTGCTTGTGTTTTGATCCCTGCACTGGACTCTAATTACGACTGCAGTCGTACACTGATGTACACTGCGTGCTGGTTCATAGATAGATATTCGAACAGCGAAGCATTGCAGAGAAACTGTTGCATGTGGCAGAAAGAACTCCAGTTCTCCGAGCACCGAGACACGCGCACGATAGCATTTCAACTATGTAGCGTCTTAAACATAAAATCAGCATGAGGAGTTCATTGCTAGCAGCACACGAAGAAAGACAAGCATCATAAACAGAGCTAAATAGAACGTTCCGTGACGAATACTAAGTAGGTTATCAGTATCGGTATGTATTCATACTTAATAAAAGAATAAAATAATTCCATATTAGGAAAGGTTTTGGACGTCATAGGCTGGCCGTGCAACAGATCAACAAATAGAGAGCGTCCAGCGCGACCTCTAGTCGCCAGTGAAAACAGTAATAGAGCAGCACTGCAGAGTTGGAAGAGCCTAGTGAGCAATTATACATGGGCCAAGTGGAGATTTGAAAATCTGTGTGTGCAGTAGTGTGTGTGTGTGTGTGAGCGAGAGATTCAGGTTCTGATGGTGCTGCCTATGCTTTTGTTCTGAGGCTCAGCCTGGCTTCACTGAGCTCTCCTCCTGCCAGTCTCTGTTCACTGATTCACATTAGCCAGCAATATGAGCCAGCACATTGCTCCACACACAATGCACAAAGCACAAACACAACGCCTGCGAGCTACTCATTCAAAATTACACACGATGTAACCCACTCAGCAACACACACACACACACACACACACACACACACCATTACAGCGGCGCTAAGAGTTTGTCGTTCACCCGGTTACCTGATTTACACCGAGAATTCCCATCAGCCTTTCCACCTGATTTGATCTTGGATATCTGTTCTTTGTCCACGCGCTCTCACACGCGCTCTCACACGCACTCTCATTTTTTCTTTCTGCTCTCTTTGTCTCCCGCTCACTTTCTCAGCCACGGACGCACACGTTTTCCTGTTCCACCGCACTTCCGACTTACTTATTGCGCTAGCGTGCGTTTATTAAATCTCTCTCATGCCCGATTCGATTCAATGTTTGCTTTATTACCTTAGTGGATTTCTTTTTGTATTTCTATTCAACACAATTATAAGATTATGGAACAACAAACCGATGCTAATAAAATTATTCGTACCACACGACTGTTGATTTCTGAATTCTGATTAATGCTCTCTTTCTAATACGTTATTGTTTCTATGGTAACAGCTTGCATTCCAGATGCTCCACATAGACAGATTAAAAAAAGAAAAAAAGTGAGTAATTGTTGATATGGTAATGATGCAACTTTGACAAGCGGTATTGTTTTTGTCTTATTAACGTCACTCTAAAAAAGAATTTCTTTTTTTAAATGTAATTGTTGGCAAATTGCTGTAATAAAAGAGGAATAAAAGACATTCTGATGTGCTGTTAAGGGAAAATAATCATCCGTGGGGTTGTCACGGTAACTCTGCTTCATCGCGTCACTCCGTCGTGGATTATTTTCCTACAACTGCACTACACCGACACGTCACAGAGAAACCGCAAAGAGTAAACTCCTCAGTCCTGAAGATGTCGGTAAACTTAAAGTTACAGCTTTACCTCTGACTTTTACACAGCGCTGACACTGGAGACTCCTTCCATACACGTTACATAAACATCTGCGTATAGAAATCTTCATCGCATCAACAGTTACACACATTTTTAAATCTGTTTATGTGGAGCGTCCGGCGTATGAGTCCCCGTGAACGAGCTGTTACTATAGAAACAATAACGTATTAGAATGAGTGCCTTAATATACCTCCTGTTATCGAAAAAGCAATTCAACACCTTTTGACCAATCAGAGTACAGAAAGCAACAGCGCTGTGGTGTAATATATTATAGATATTAAATAATGTATTAAATATTTTTGCTCTCTGTCTAGGCTCTCTACTCTGTAAGCCCAGAATGATCTTAATTACTGCTTTCGTGTTAAGCCGCCCTGATTATATGGTGGTAATGAATTGACATTCACATACACATAGCACATAGATTACACACATTACGTTTTTAATTATATATATTTCAGTGCATACAGTTCTCTCTCTCCCTCTCTCTCTCTCTCTCTCTCTCTCTCTTTGGCCCTCTCTCTCTCTCTCTCTCTCTCTCTCACTTTCACCCTCTCTCTCTCTGCCCCCCCCTCACTTTCTCAGAGATCTTTGCCCCATAACCTCAGAATGATCATTTCCCCCCCAAATAATTATAACTCTACGTCCACACCAGCAAGTCATGAGTCAGTTATGTCACTTATAGTTTGCCTGTTGTGGGCGTGTTATGACTGCTACTGTTGTCGCTTGTGGGTGTGGCCTGTCTAACATTTTTTTTTTTTTTAGATCCGATAAAAAATAGTCATAACTACCATATAAATACACACATATATATACATACATATGCATACATATACAGTATCTCACAAAAGTGAGTACACCCCTCCCATTTGTGTAAATATTTGATTATATCTTTTGATGTGACAACACTGAAGAAATGACACTTTGCTACAATGTAAAGTAGTGAGTGTACAGCTTGTGCAACAGTGTAAATCTGCTGCCCCCTCAAAATAACTCAACACACAGCCGTTAATGTCTAAACCGCTGGCAACAAAAGTGAGTACACCCCTATATATATATATATATATATATATATATATATATATATATATATATATATATATATATATATATACTGTACAGTGCTGTGAAAAGAATCAGTGTGCTGATTTCTTCTGTTATTGTGTATATCTCATACTAAATTGTTTTAGATCTTCAAACGAAATACAACTTAAAACAAAGGCAACCTGAGTAAACACACTATACAGTTTTTTTTAAATAATTTTTTATTGAAGCAAAAAAAAATATAGCACTCTAGCATCTATCACCCATGTGAAAAACTAATTTCCAGCTTAAACTTAGAATCTGGTTGTGCCACCTTTAACAGCAATATCCGCAACCAAACGCTTTCCGATAACCAGAGATGAGAATTTCACAGCACTGTGGTGGTATTTTGGCCCACTCTTCTTTGCAAAACTGCTTTAGTTCAGCCACACTGGAGGGTTCTCGAGCACGAGCTGCCTGTTTAATGTCCTGCTCAGCATCTTGATTGGTTCTTTTTTTTTTTTGCGCCACTCAGACGAGGACTTACTCTTATGCTTTGGATCACTCTTGGATTCACTCTTGATTAGCACAGAATTCAGACAGTGTCAATTCAAATGTCGCTTGTTGTGCGCTAGTGTGACGTAGAATGACAAGTGAAAAATGACATGGACGCAACGACGACTTTTTGACTTTCTGTCCATCCGGTAACCTCAAAACGATCTTAATTGCTACATTTTTCACCCTGAAGCAGCCAAAAACTATGCTGCGAACACAACAAAAATAATTATTAAAAATAAAAACATGCAGATGAGCTGAGTTTATTGACACCTCACAAACTCCATCCAGACTTCGCTTGTCAGTCCATCTTTTAGATTATGCGTAGAGTTGTTGTGGCTCGACGAGCGTCGAAAGAAAAACATGATGGTACAAAGTGACAAAGCGGCTGGCCGTGGCTCCGGTGTGACATCCTATTAGAGTAGTTTTATTAGCTGTCTCGCTGCATGTGGAACACACACACAAACACACACAATGGGCTCTCCGAGCCTGATGAATGGCTAACCTAAGAGAATAGTTCAGCTATTTATTACCTGAAATAAATCTGCTTTCGGGGTGTGTCACCGTGTTTATTGCTCCTGCCTCACCAGAGTGGACGAACAAAGCATCGCAGAAAACAACAAATATCACAGATTTAAAGAGTGTTCCTGATCCCAGCATGCACATTCAGTATGTACGCTTAGAACCACATCAGGTCAGACATTTAAGAAAGTGCTAGAATGTTCATGGCAAGTCAAGCATAGTGTTACCATGTACGGTGTGCACATATGGTAGAACACTTTAGCATGTTCTCAGAGTTGAATGTTCTCATGGCCCAATGTTATGAAGGATCTGTGTTCTCACAGTTCTATGTTTTCCAAGCGCTTTATTATAAATGGTCAATGCACTTATATAGCACTTTTTTTTTTTTTTTTAACTTTAGCGGTTCTACAAAGCACTTTACCCTGTTTCTCATTCACACACACACACACACACACACTCACACAACAACAGTAGCAGAGCTGCCATGCAAGGCGCTAGCTTGCCATCAGTAGCAACTTGGGGTTCTTGCCCAAGTGTCTTGGCCAAGGTCACTTCGGCATGTGGAGTCATGTGGGCCGGGAATCGGACCACTAACCCTACGATTAATGGACAACCCGCTCTACCATCTGAGCTACAGCCGCCCGCCGTTATACTAATACACAGTAAAAGCCTCTCAAAACATCCTCAGTTCTTCGTGGCATGGATTCCACAAGATGTTGGAAACGTTCCTTTGAGATTTCCATGCTGACATGAATGTACCGCGCAATTCCCACAGATTTTTCAGGTACAATTTCACGCTACGAATCTCCCGTTCTACCACATCCCAAAGGTGGGATCCGGTGACTGGGAAGGCCACTGAACATGAAACATGTTTTATTTTGTGACATGGTGCATTATCATGCTGGAAGTAGCCGTTAGAAGATGTGGCCGTGAATGGATGCACTTGGTCAGCAACAACACTCAAATAGGCTGTGGCATTCAAGCAATAATGGATTGGTATTATCAGGCCCAAAGTGTGCCAACAAAACATTCCCACACCATTACACTACCGCCACCAGCCTGGATTATTGACACAAGGCAGGTCTGGGCCATGGATTCTTGCTGTTGGCATCAAATTCCGACCCTACCATCTATCTGCCTGAGCAGAAATCAAGATTTATCAGACCAGGCTACGTTGTTCCAGTCTTCAACTGTCCAGTTTTGGTGACTCTGCGCCCACTGCAGCCTCAGCTTTCGGTTCTTGGCTGACCGAAGAGGAACCCGACGTTGTCTTCTGCTGCTCTAGCCCATTTGCCTCAATGTTTGACGTGTTGTGCATTCTGACATGCTTTTCTGCTCATCACAATTGTACAGAGCTGCTATCTGAGTTACTATACCCTTTGTGTGAGTTCCAACCAGTCTGGCCGTTCTCCGTTGCACTTTCTTCTCTCATCAGCAAGGTGTTTCTGTCCACGGAACTGCCGCTCACTGGATGTTGATTCTTTACCGCACCATACTGAATAAACTGTAGAGACAGTTGTGTGTGAAAATCCCAGGAGATCAGCAGTTAACGCAATACTCAAGCCCATCTGGCACCAGCAATCATACCAAGGTTAATATCACTGAGATCACATATTTTTCCCATTTTGGTAGTTGATGTGAACATTACTTGCAGCTGATGGCCCTTATCTGTATGATTTTATGCATTTCACTGCTGCCATGCGATTGGACGATTATATAATTGCATGAATAAGTAGGGGTACAGGTGTTCTTCTATGTTTCTATGTTCTATGTTCTTCTATGTTTACAGGGAACCATGTTTTTCAGGGACCAATGTTTTTAGGGTTCCATGTTATCAGGGTTCTTCTGTTCCTTCATTAAAATTACTGAAGAAATGACCTGTGTTTTTACGGTTCTCAGACCAAGGGAAATCATTATGGAACTTTGTCATTTTACCCCAGGACAGTGCACTGAGCCCGGGGAAGCCCATTCGTGAAAGCCCCCATGGTTCTCAGCCTAAGGGAAATCATTATGGAACTTTGTCATTTTACCCCAGGACAGTGCACTGAGCCCGGGGAAGCCCATTCGTGAAAGCCCCCATGGTTCTCAGACCAAGGGGAATCGTCATGGAAGTCCACACTTTTACCCCAAAATACTGCACTGAGCCCGTGGGAGCCCATCCGTGAAAGCCCCCATGGTTCTCAGCCTAAGGGGAATCGTCATGGAACTTTGTCATTTTGCCCCAAGACAGTGCACTGAGCCCGGGGAAGCCCATTCGTGAAAGCCCCCATGGTTCTCAGACCAAGGGGAATCGTCATGGAACTTTGTCATTTTACCCCAGGACAGTGCACTGAGCCCGGGGAAGCCCATTCGTGAAAGCCCCCATGGTTCTCAGACCAAGGGGAATCGTCATGGAACTTTGTCATTTTGCCCCCAAAATACTGCACTGAGCCCGGGGAAGCCCATCCGTGAAAGCCCCCTGGGTTCTCAGCCTAAGGGGAATCGTCATGGAACTTTGTCATTTTGCCCCAAGACAGTGCACTGAGCCTGGGGAAGTCCATTCGTGAAAGCCCCCATGGTTCTCAGACCAAGGGGAATCGTCATGGAACTTTGTCATTTTGCCCCAAAATACCTCACTGAGCCCAGGGGAGCCCATTCGTGAATTATCAGAGATATATGTTTTCAGAGTTTTATGTTAATAGGGAACTGTGTTTTCAGGGTGCTATGTTCACAGGGAACCTTGTTTTCAGGGACCAGTGTTTTCAGGGCTCTATGTTCTCAGGGTCACATACAGTATTCTCAAATGAAAACTGTTGAGGAAACAGTTTCCATTTTTTTTAGGGTTCAGTGTTTACAGGATCTATGCACTCAGGGTTCTATGTTCACTGGGTTCTATGATATCGGGGTCATTGTTTGCAGGGTTCTGTGGTCTCAGGACCCTATGTTCCCTCCTTCCTCCTTGATACACCCACCTCTCTCAATTTAAGATGCACACATGCCTCTCCAATTTTAAGACATGCTTCTAAAACACACCCACCTATCTTCCTGTAAGACACGCCTACATCTGCTACTTTAAGACACGCCCACCTCTCCCCTTCAAATACACACAAACCTTTCCCCATTATAAGACACACCCACCGCTCACCCTCAAATACACACCCACCTTTGCCCATTTTAAGACACACCCACCTCTCACCTTCAAATACACACCCACCTCTCCTCCTCAAATACACACCCACCTTTCCCCATTTTAAGACACACCCACCTCTCCTCCTCAAATGCACACCCACCTCTCCCCCTTTAAGACACAGACATGTCTCTCCCATTTTAAGACATGCCTCTAAAACATCTTCCTGTAAGATACGCCCACCTCTCCTCCTCAAATACACACCCACCTTTCCCCATTTTAAGACACACCCACCTCTCCCCCTCAAATACACACCCACCTTTCCCCATTTTAAGACACACCCACCTCTCCTCCTCAAATACACACCCACCTCTCCCCCTTTAAGACACAGACACGCCTCTCCCATTTTGAGACATGCCTCTAAAACATCTTCCTGTAAGACACACCCACCTCTCCCCCTCAAATACACACCCACCTTTCCCCATTTTAAGACACACCCACCTCTCCTCCTCAAATACACACCCACCTCTCCCCCTTTAAGACACAGACACGCCTCTCCCATTTTAAGACATGCCTCTAAAACATCTTCCTGTAAGACACACCCACCTCTCCCCCTCAAATACACACCCACCTTTCCCCATTTTAAGACACACCCACCTCTCCCCCTCAAATACATGCGGAACTATAAGTCATGGCCACTTCTTTCCCTCTAAGGCACTTTCATCTACCTCCTTCTAAGACACTCCCACTCCCCAATACACACCCACCTCCCCTCACTGTAAGACTTGGCCAACTTGATCAATCACACGAAAATACAGACCTATCTCTTCCCCTCTAAGACACGCCCACTTTTCCTCCTCCAAGACCCAGACATCTTTCTCCTTCTAGGACCCGCCCACTGGTCTGCAGTCAGATCCGCCCGACATTCACACGATGGAGGAATCTGACTAGATAACTCTTTGCATTTTTTCTATCCGTGTTCATGCGATTAATATGTAATGTGTCAGATGAGAACCCGTTTGGAAACCCATACCATGCAATTTCACTAATTAGGAGGAAATAATAAACATTCTGTTGAGTGTGAACGTTAGATTGAATCAACAAATTAGCGTTTAACGCTCAGTCTAACCTTGGAATGCCATCAGCGCTGATCTGTTGTGACGTTTCTGGATAAACTAGATGGTAATTGACTGCAAACAGAGTCGCAAGCTTTTCTGTCATCTTGGGTCCATGGAAACTTTGAGAACAAACATTTGGAACTGTTGGAGATCAAACTGCAAACGTGTCATCGACATCATTTTCAAGTCGGTGGATAATTGAGTGGCAAACGCAGTGTGGAAGAGAACGGGGCTGGGGACGAGAACGATATCAGCAGTAGCACAGGAAACGTGTCAATTTCAGTTCACACTGTTTTATTTCACATACACATGACACGGCCTCTGATATTTCTCTCTTTTTATCTCTAGATTTTCTTGCGAATCCATTTCACACACACACACACACACAGCAACTTTACAACTGTTTTTGCATTTTATTTATTAAAACAATGACATACTTTTTTTTTGTATCCGTTTATAGTTACAATTAATACCACTGCTATGCTTTTCCCATTTTATGATTTTCAATTTTGACTTCCTTTTCTTCCTTAGTGTGATCTCTCTCTAAATATAATTTTTTTTTTATAGACAGAGAGATGAACTGAAAGAAAAGATTCACAGAGGAGAAAACACAGCTGAAATTAGATCTTTTTTCAAATCGGCCTCGCTAATTTGGTCAAACATTAATTTGCGCTATTTAAATCATGTTAGTGTGCCAATTAGTTGACCTAATCTGTGCTGGCTGAGAGTCAGTGCAATGAGAGTGGAGTTATTTGTGTCTACGTGAGTAACTCTAATTCAATCGGACTCCCTTTGGCTATCGCACACTCTCATACATACGCTCACACTCTCGTATCATGTTAGCGCCCCCTGGTTATCAGAATCGACTAAGTTCATTACTCGCCGTGTGTTTAAGCCCCTCCCGCATAATAGTCACGCCTGATTGGTTAATTGTCTTGGCTAACTTGACATCGGGTGCCTTTTTTAAACGATGATGACGTTCTCAATGCGGAGCTCGATTTCAATTACAGGTTTCGCGTTTCACTTACGGGCGTGCAGTGTGGGCAAAACCAGAAAGCTAATTTGTTCTTCTGACTAAATGAACAGGATATTTGAACTGTAAGCTGAGTGTTTGATCATCAGTCAGGTTCTGCAGTGTGTGTGTGTGTGTGTGTTAGATTTCTGCTAATTAAGCTTCCTCGGCTCAAACGAAGCCCTGCCTTTGCTCTGTGCTGCGAACAAACATGATTAAAAGAGAGAGAGAGAGAAAGAGAGAGAGAGAAAGAAAGAGAGGTTGATGCAGGCAGCAGTTCAGTTCAGATGAAAGCGTTGTGATTTTCACAGTATTTGCTCTCTTATTGAAAAACCTGGCAGCGACCGAGCCGCATCAGTCGGTTCACCTGGAATACCAACAGAGGGTAAATTTACCGTCTGAATTTCCTCAGTGGAGGTGACACTGAATTAAACTAGACAAAAGGTTACACGAAATGATTAGCTTGATCACCGGATGCACCACAGGCCTGATGTTCTCCAGACATCTGAACCCTTCGTTAACGAATGACAAATGTACGCTTAATTAGTTTAACAGTGTACGCCAAGTTCTAAGTGGAGACTAACGCGATAATTCAATTCAATTGCTTCCTGTAACACTTTTCGAATCATAACAGTTCAAGACTTATTTATTTGATTTGCTGTACAATTCATAAGCACCCACAGAAACTCTTTACTGCAAACGCACAGTGCATAAATCTGACCGAAGTACTTTTTGCGGTCGTAAAACGTAACACCGTGTCAGTGACACAAACAGAAATACTGTTGAAATGACTTCGAGCTATTTACATAATAATAAAACACTCAGTGTTGTGCTGTTACAGAAAAATAATCAGTGATGGACCGGTGTGATGAAGTGGAGTCACTGATACTGCTCTGAAGTTGATTATTTTCCTATAACAGCATGCCGAAAAAATAGTGTTTAATTCTTCTTAAACCACAGTAATTTCCAAAAATATTTGCTTTAATCATTCTGCTTTTGAATATTTGCCAAGTTCTATGATTATTGGTTACGTTTTTTGATTATTTCTAAACGTTTTTTTGTTTGATTTTCTTACTCTGTTAAAAGAGACAGGTTCTGCATATACTTGAGTACATTTATGGTATAGGTTGATTAAGAAGTCCTTAATAAAAAAGCTGATCTGAAGATTCTTCAAGCTGACTCTGAAGATCAGTCTCCTGGTTCCTGACTCATTGATTCTACTTTTTTATTCCTTGAAGCACAATGCATACTTTTTATCCATTTATTGTTCCATTTATTGTTGTGGGACCTCTGAGAAACAAGTTAGTTCCTGTTCTCACTGATGTTCCATCACCAGCCTGCCTCCATTCTCTCTCCTGAAGTTCAACAGACTAAAGCTGCATTTACACTGCAGGTCTTGATGCCCAATTCCGATTTGTTGACTATATCCGATTATTTTTGAGGATCCGCTTACATCTTCTTTTAAAAGTGAGCCATATTTACACTACGTGAAACAACCGAAGGTAGACGTCACTGGAAGCTTTTGGTGTCCACCTGAGTTTGTGACGGTTGGTGTCCACCTGAGTTGGTGGTGGTTGGTTGGCGGTTGGTGTCCACCTGAGTTGGTGGTGGTTGGTTGGCAGTTGGTGTCCACCTGAGTTAGTGGCGGTTGGTTCGCAGTTGGCGGTTGGTGTCCACCTGAGTTGGTGGTGGTTGGTTGGCAGTTGGTGCCCACCTGAGTTGGTGGCGGTTGGTTGGCAGTTGGCAGTTGGTGCCCACCTGAGTTGGTGGCGGTTGGTTGGCAGTTGGCGGTTGGTGTCCACCTGAGTTGGTGGCGGTTGGTTGGCGGTTGGTGTCCACCTGAGTTGGTGGCGGTTGGTTGGCGGTTGGTGTCCACCTGAGTTGGTGGCGGATGGTTGGCGGTTGGTGTCCACCTGAGTTGGTGGCGGTTGGTGTCCACCTGAGTTGGTGGTAGTTCGTTGGTGGTTGTTGTCCACCTGAGTTGGTGGCGGTTTCTTGGTGGTTGTTGTCCACCTGAGTTGGTGGCAGTTGGTTGGAGGCTGGTGCCCATCTGAGTTGGTGGTGGTTGGTGGTTGGTGTCCACCTGAGTTGACGTCATCTGCCACCGTCGCTTTTTCAATGACGTACGACTCGCATTGACAGGGGAATAACCGATCTGTCTGCTTACATGGCAGACGCAAATGCATGTATCCAATTCATATCAGATTTATTTACACATATGAATGAGGCCTGAAATGGATCTGAGAATATTGCAATCCATGTGCTTTTTTCTTCCTGCTTACACATTCATGGGTCATATACGATCTGTTCCAAATGGGAGGAAAAAATCGGAATTGGTTCACTTGAACCATGTAGTGTAAATGCGGCCTAAGAGGTTTTTTTTTCTGTTACCAAGTAACTGCAAAAAGCGTAAACTCCTCTGTCCTGAAGATGCCGGGAAACTTACAGCTTTACCCCTGACTGCTACGAAGCACTGACACTGGAGAGTCCTTCCACAAATGTTACATAAACATCACCATATAAACATGTCATGTAATATCAGAGAAGGACTAGAGACTACGATTCCCATCAGCCACTGCACCTTGTTTTTATGTCTTGTTTTCACGTGATTCGCGTTTTGACTCATTAGCGCTGGTGTATATATAGTCACGTTTGGTACTGCACTAGTTGTCTTGCGTTGTTTGGTCTGTCTATTGGTGAATCTTGTTTTGTGTTTTGCTTTCTACATTATTAAACGTTCCGATTCAGCTATGCATTTGCGTCCGTCTCTAACTACAGACGTGACCGGTCTGTCACGCATTTTTGATCTGATTACATGAAGCATCTGCCGTATAAATGAATGAGCTTTTACTCTAGAAACAACGACGTTTTAATATAAAAATGATTTGTGGCTGCACTACTGTCAGAGCTGTTGTTAGAGAAAATTAATCACCACCTTGTGACCAATCATAATCCAGAATTTCCCATTAGCTTAAATAATCACAGTTGGTGATTATGTTATTATTATATAATAATATTATTATTACAGTTGGTGATTATGTCATTATTTCCTATTGTTTAAAAAAAAAAAAACAAAGAAAAGAAATGAAAAAAAAAAAATGCTTAGCTGAATCTTTTAACAGGAAAAGCACTGTTTCAGTGAAGTGTTAAAAAAAACAAAGACCAGGGGGCGTAGCTGTGCTGGAGCTGGAACAGGAACTGAGGGATAAAACAGGAAGTTTTAATGATAATACTGAACATGTTTTTGGTCCCTGACCTGCTTTTGCCTCGTACTTCATTTTATTCACTCTTTCTTCGTGCCCTTTGAGAGGCTTTTCAAAACCAGACTCTCCACCTCTTCGTCCTCCTTCTTCACCCTTCTTCTGTTATTATGTTCCTTCCTCTGGGTCACCTCTCCTGTTTTCACTGATAACCTTTCCCTCTCCTCTGCATTTCTTCTCTCCCTGCGTTATCTCCGTCTCCGCCCTCTCCTGAGAACCTGCTCGTCTGTCTCTGGGTTCCTGGCTACTCTCGGGAGGACATGCCAATAATAGCAGGTGCATTTTTATACAGGTATGTGTGCAGGTGTGTTTGTGTGTGTGTGTGTGTGTGTGTATGTGTGTTCAGCTTGGATATTTTTACTTAAACGTCAGTGTATTGCTCTGTCTCTGTGACACTTGAAGCCAACCAACTGCATCTTTTCAAACTGCTGCTCCTGCTGCGTCACAGGGCTGCGTAACACACCCTGAGGAAAGCGCTGTCTGCCCTCTTCCACATACATGAGCTCACAGGCGCTCCTGATTGGCTAGTGTTGCTCATTGATAGGGGAGAGTATGTATGTCCCGCCTACTCAAACAGAATGGCCAGTTTTGCTCTTTCAACTCATGAAATCATGATCTCTGGCTGTTTTTGTGTTGCGCCACTCGGGAGCCACTTTATCGTGTTTTATTGTATTTAAAAACATTTGATATGTTTATTTATTCATTTCAGAATCCAGTATTGATGTTGGAGCTATGGTTATTGGTACATGACTAGTTCCTTGGGTATTTTTGCTCACTTGACGTTAAACAGCATCTACAAGATCAGTGAACATCCACTTACCGCTAAACACTTAAAAAATCCGGGTTTTAAAATGTCACTCCTGCGTAGCTGACTTGGTTATAAACGCAACAGGGCTCTCACACTCACACACACACACACACACACACACACACACACTGAATCTAGTACCCAACAGGGAGACAGTCTTTAATTATGCCTTTGTTTTGAATGCAGCCACAGACATGTCACAGGATCGTCCTTGGTTGAGAGCTTTTAATGACCACTAATTAGTCATTGAGAATAATTAGGTATTGTAATTCAGCACTGATCTCTCTCTCTCTCTCTCTCTCTCTCTCTCTCTCTCATTTCACTTTCTGCACTTTTCAGTTCCACGGCTATAAAAGCACACCCGAGGCGCAAGAGACAACAGGGAACCATGTCTCCCTTCTCGTATCAAGTCTAAAAATAAAATACATACCGCTGAACACCTGGATCATGCTTCTGTCCTCCCGAGCCCGGTTAGTGGTGAAGGAAAAACGATACGTTAGTTTAGGAAATTAAATGAGCGCAGTTCATACTAACAGCCCTCTCTATCTCTCAATATAAGTACACACTCGAGTGCACACTCGGGAGCGACTGACATCTAATCTAACAACGTTATAGTGTTATACACGACCAGAGAAATGCGAAAGGAGATCAGGAACCTTTTACAGAAACTCGAGGGCTTTTTTATGAGCTGAGGAACTTTTCTTTTCTTTTTGGTAAACTCAGGAACTTTTTGCAGAACCAGAAACTTTGTCAGGACAGGAATGTTTTTAGGAAACTGAAGAACTTAACCGGTTCCATAACCAGGAACTTTTTCTGGAATTTTTTTTAAAATTAGAGCAGGGAGGTTTTTTTAAAAAAAGGGAACTCACGAAATTTTTTTTTGGAACTCAAACATTTTCAGGAACACACCACAACCTTTATAAAAATCTTTACAGAATCCAGGAACTCTGGAGATGTTTCAGGAAGTCTGAAACCCTTTGAGGATCCCATGAACAGATTAACTTTATCAGGAACTTAGAAGACTTTTCAGAACCCATGAACATCAGGAAACAAAAAAACATTTCCAGGAAATTAAAACATCTTTATCTGGAACACAGGAATCTTTTCAGGAAACAAGAAGGTTTTTTTTTTCTTTTCTTTTCTGGAACTAGGAACTTTGTCAGGATCCCAGGATCCCTTTTAGGACTGCACCACAACCTTTTCAAGAACACAGAAAACATTCAGTTCCAAACAGTTTAGGACCTCAGCAATCTTTTCATGAGAACTGTTTTATTTATTTATTTTTTTAAAAAAGAAACTTAGGAACTTTTTCAGAACCCGTGGAACATTTTCAGGACCACATGAACTTTTTCAGAAACACAGCACACACATCCTGTGAATCCAGCAACAATTCTAGGAACGCTGGTGTATTTTCAGGTACTCAAATACTTTTAGGATTTTTTTTTTCAGTAATTCAGGAACATCATTAGGAGCTCTGGAATCTTCTTGGAAACTTGTGAAACGTTTGAAAAGTAGGACCTTTATCAGAACCCAAGGAACATTTTCAGCACCTCATGAACTTTTACAGAAACACTCGACACAAATCTTTACATGAATCCAGCAACTCTTTCAGGAACTCAGAAACTTTTTTTTTTTTGTCAGGAATTCAGGAACATTATCAGGAACTCTGGAATCATCTTGGGAAGTGTTTTCAATGACTCAAACATCTATATGAACTCGTAACTTTTCAGATGGGACGTTTTTAAGAACCCAGAAACCTTTTCATGTCATCTTTCGGTCAAGACAAAAGGAAATGTACTGTAGCTGTAAGTATTCTAGTCCCTCGTCACTACGAATGTGAAAGAGGTTCCCATTAAAGTTGTGGTTCTTTAAAAAAAACAAAAAAAACAAATAATTCAATTCAATTCAATTTTATTTGTATAGCGCTTTTTACAATAGACATTGTCTCAAAGCAGCTTTACAGAAATATCAACAGGTATACAGATATTAAAGGTGCGAATTTATCCCAACTGAGCAAGCCACTGAGTGGCGACGGTGGCAAGGAAAAACTCCCTAAGATGTTTTAAGAGGAAGAAACCTTGAGAGGAACCCGACTCCGAAGGGAACCCGTCCTCATCTGGGTAACAACAGATAATGTGAAAAAGTTCAATAAATAAACTTTTTTTTTTTTTTTTTTAAATTACAGTTTTCAGAAATACAGTAATGCACTTTTTCCTATTTAATTTCAGTAATCTGATGGCCTTTTTTACAGTGTAGATGGGCCATAGCTTATGACGATACACACACACACAGACACACACACACTGAGTGTGGCTTTAAAGCTTACTCAGCCTTACCTGCAAGACAGGAACATTAATTAGCCCTAAACGGAGGTTTCTCTTCTTGGCATGCGTTTTTTTTTTTTTTTTCCTTTACAGAAGACATTTTAACAATAGACCTCTCTGCATATCGCGACGCCCACGTGACCCATAAAATGCTGCTTTTACACGATTCTCCAGCTGCACTTTCTCCACATCACATAGACACTCGCATCAGCAAATAGACTTTCAATTATTATTATTATTTTTTTTAATGTGGAGGAAATAATGACACCTGATAGGAACTCTGATATAAAGCGATCGAAGTTAATGTACAGTCATTACATCAAGTTACAGCAATGGAAAATTGTTGGATTTTGTAATCCTACAGATTAAAAAACAATTCTCGATTCGGATTGGTCAGAAGGTGTTTCAGAGCATTGTATAGCAAGTGCAACGATAAATGGATAAAAAGTATGACGACTCATTCATTAACAAAATGAAAAAAAATGTTAATTAATATAATCTTTTACTCACCAAGTTGGAGTAATTTCTCTTGCTGTAAATATCAATGAACATTCCAGTGATCTACATGTTAAAATATAGACATATGCTCTACTAGAAATACGCATATATTTATTGAAAACAAAAACAGTTTTGACTAACAGTGTTTAATGCTCAGAAATATACAATATACAGTAAATCTTTGTGAGAAATTACTTCAATATATTGTTTTAAAGTATAAAAACTGTCTAAAATGTTGTAGCTGCGTGGACCTTCTTCAGTCATTATTAAATCATTACTTATATTTATCACTCATTTTTGTTGGTATTTATTACGACTTATGGAGATCTGTGTATTGATCCAGAATCGTTTAAAGAGAGATTTAAGATGAGTCGATGTTTTTTTTTTCTTCAGTTCTTCTAAGGGTGCCAATAATTATGACGTAGCCAATATGCATCGTATACAAATAAACTGGTGAAAATAAACTATTTGAATGCCATTTTAAAAACATTTCATGTGTGAAATTTCAACGAATCATTCACAGGTTGGAAAAGGCCTTGGTACTGAACATGGACCTAAAGTTGCAATCAAAATGATTCACCCCACATTGCAAATCAAGTTTATTGTCAAAATTGTTCAGACTTTCAGCTGTTTGCGATGAACAAATCAAACAAAAGTGATTGAAATAGTTCGACACAACGAATGCTTCTAGTGGTTTCCCCACATTCACCTGAAAATGCAACTCATAATGATTTCTCCATTCTCAAAATTATTCCCCCCTGAATAGAATCCCTCACAACAGCACAAATATGCAGAACAGGTGTTGTCTCAGGCACACCTGATGCTAAACTAATCAAGGGCTTCATTAGTTGCAGCAGGTGAGCTTGAGCTGGAACACATGCAATACCTGAACTGGCTAGGTGCAGAAAATTTGTGAAACACCTGGACGGGGCAGAAAAAGGAAACTATCAATGGCTGCAAGCAGGCAGGTTGTGAAAAACCCTCGAGTGACTGCAAAAGACCTGCAGCAAGACTTGGTGTAACAGGCACTGAGGTTTCAGTGAGCACAGTAAGGCGTGTACTAAACGCAGAAGGTTTCCATGCCAGAACTCCAAGATGTTCACCACTGCTGACCCAAAAGTACAAGAAAAATCGCTCAAAATCACATAAATAATCCACAGAAGTTTTGGGATTGTGTTCTGTGGACCGATGAAACAAAACTGGAACTTTTCATCACAATGGATCAGCAGTATGTCTGGAGGAAGAACAATGAAGAAAGAACACTGTCCACAGTCGAGCATGGTGGAGGCTCGGTGATGCTCTGGGGCTGCTTTACATCCTCTGGCACTGGAAACCTGCAGCGTGTGGAAGGTGAGATGGATTCATTGAAGTATCAGGAAATTCTAGGAGAAAACATCATGCCGTCTGTGAGGAAGCTGAAGCTTGCTCATCATTGAACCTTCCAACAGGACAATGATCCCAAGCATACCTCAAATTCCACCAAGGCTTGGTTGCAGAAGAAGTCCTGGAAGATTCTACAGGGCCATCACAGTCACCTGACTTGTACCCCATAGAAAATCTCTGGTGGGATTTGAAGTAGGCGGTTGCAGTACGCAAACCAAAGAATATTACTGAACTGGAGGACAATGCTCATGAGGAACGGGAGAAGATTCCTCAGGAACGCTGCAGAAGATCTGCATCTCGTTTACAGCAGGTCATAACAGCAAAAGGAGCTCCACTAAGTACTAAAGATGCTCGCCATGAAGGGGGAGAATAATTTTGAAACCGGACAAATCATTATACGTCGCATTGTCAGTTGAATTTGGGGAACCACTTGAAACATTCGTTGTGTTCAACTGTTTCAGTTGCTTTTGTTTGATTTGTTCACTGCAAAAAACTGAAAGTCTGTAAATGTTGACAATAAACCTGATTTACAATGGGGTTGAATCATTTTGATTGCAAATGTAATGGCGTTCAGGACATGTATTCGTTATGCAAAAAAGGTGCGGAATGTTCATTAATGCAGTGTGGAAACATTCCTGCTTGGCCTGAGCTTTACAAATTATTTGCTTCATTTGTGTAAAAAAAAAAAAAAAACCCACATCGCACCCTCTATCTACAAACTAATCACTTTATTTATAATAATATTCCTGCAGAGATGCACATTATTATTAGCTATCAATCATTTAATGAATGCATTTTCTCGTTGCAACTGGGCTACACGTGTGTGTGTGTGTGTGTGTGTGTGTGTGTATGTGTGTTAGACAGTTAGCACTAGCGTGTGTGTAATTTTAGCATGTCCTCATTAAGTGGCTGTACTGGGTGAAGGCTGCTGGCCTCATTTAAAACTAAACACTTAACTTTATTGCTCATTTCGCCCTCCCTCGTCTTCAGTCCTCCAGTCTCATTTTATTTTCCTCCCCGATGTACCCCGGCCAATTAACACCATCTTCATTACGCGCCTCCTATCAGACACACACACACACACACACACACACACACACACACACACAATTTAGGATGTAAACGTAACTTTTTTTTAAAGAGTTCCAATTTCTGTTAAAATTCTCTTCATATAAACATTACCTGAAAGATCGCATAATTTACATAAATATGAAATCACAGCGATGCGTAATCACGTGCTTGATATAATTACCTATTTCCGTACCTAGTTTCGTTCTACACTGCAGCGCACAGCAGTGAAGTCTCTAAGATAATAATATCGTGCATGTAGAGTATTGCAATATTTTATTGAATCAATTCTTCATCCCATATCATATATTTTCCCTTCAGTATCGCTTTAATATTTACGATTCAATATTAAATGAATGGAAATGGTGTGGATCTTTAGGAGTGGATCTTACTTATATTAAGTGAGGGTTAATATTTTAAATGGTATCCTCATGATTAGACTATAACTAAGTAAGTAAGTAAATACGTAATAAACTTAAAACATTAAATGCACATGGAGCTCATAATTTAATCCAAGATAATCGATTAAACGGAAAAAAAAAACATCTTACGTTAACTAATTAGCTCACTTTCCCTAAGCTCAGTAGTATTGCGGTTTATTTTATACACTCATATTACTCATTCATTACACATTTATTCAATTTGCCGATCAGGCAGCGGCAGCGAAATGCATGAAGTCATCCACATAGAGGTCAAGTGCTTTAGTTAAGGTTCACATCAAACATCAGAATGAGGAAAGAAATGTCGAGAGAAAAAAAAAACAGCCAATCTGTACACTGTAGAATGGAAAGCTTTCATGTCTCCAACATGTCTATAGAAAATATTAATCGCGGGATGTGTTAATGCATTATTTTATCGTTTACACTGTATTGTTGAAAGATTGATTGTTTTCTACGATATGTATCCTTGATAAAACACACAGAAGAAAGGTTTCCAGGTACACAATCTGACACGCCTCTTTGCCAACCAATCAGCGTTTACCTCAGGTGGACAAACAGTAGTGTAGATACACACGAGACACAGTTACATTGGTGTGTGTGTGTGTGTGTGTGTGTCCTCAGAGAGAAGCACACAGATCCCACAGAGCCACAGTCACACTGTTAATTAGCCAAATTAGTCAGAGCAAACCAAACTCCAAGGTGACACATGCACACATCACCATGACAACAGCACACCGCTGAAGTGGAGGGAGGAAGTAGGACATGATGCTTCCTACACACACACACACACACACACACACACAGAACAGTCAGTCTGTGCTGTCCATCTCTCACCAACTTAAAAGTTGATTAAAAATTATTATTTCCACCCTCGTCCTATGAATAATTCATCGGTACATAATTACCGCAGGTTGGCAAAGAAGGAAATGATTTAATTTAGCCACGGGGTGTGAATCTTAGGATTACCTCTGGCTAAATGAGGATGATTTGATTACCGTGACAACGCTGACCCTCGTGCATGACAAGAGAGAGAGACATGATAACAAAAAAATGTGTGGAAGCGCACAATCTTAATATATGATAATAAAATCTGCATAGATTTGCCTATTAAGGTAGCCATCTGTCTCGTTATTACTGTTTCGTTCTGCATCTGTAGTTTCCAACGGATGATGTCGACTTCTCTTTCACACAAGCCGTCAGCCTTTTTCACTCCAGACTCGGCGAACAAGAAAGAAATGTATAAACCACTTAATAAACAGTCAATAAATGGTGGACTTATTGAGCGGGTTATTGTTTTATGTAATACGGAGATAAAGAGTCAGTCAGGCTTTTGGTTATTTTCCAAAAGAATGTATGTCATTTCTTGTCAGAAGGTGCCATGCCCCTATTGAGGGAGCCTCTGTGGGGCAACATCCTCTAACATCGAGGTTTATAAGTGGGGTCAGGCGGCTGAGGCCGATCTGCAGACCACGCATACCTTCCTGCGATCTTTCTGTGGTCCTGGAAGGTCTAACAGGTGCCCCATTTGAGCCCTTAGAGTCAGCCTCAGAGAAGCTTCTGACTCTAAAGCTAGCTCTTCTGCTGGCCCTGACATCTCTCAAGCGAGTAGGAGATCTACAAGCTCTCTCTGTTGCCCCTTCCTGCCTTGACTTTGCCCCTGGATTAGCCGAGGCCCTCCTGTATCCTAGGCCGGATATATTCCTAAAGTGCCTACGTCTGCTGCCCCGACAGTAGTGTTGCAGGCTTTTTGCCCTCCTCCATTCCTCACATCGGAACAAGAGAAATTGCACCCACTGTGTCCAGTAAGGGATCTCTGTACTTACATCCACCGCTCCGGTCAGTGGCGTAAGTCAGGAGCAGCCTCTGGTCGGCTTTGGCGGCGACAGTAGAGGTGATGCTGTGTCGAAGCAGAGCATCTCTAATTGGATAGTGGAAGCAATCTCTATCACTTATGAGGCGCGCGGTCTCGCTACGCCTCTGGGCATAAGGGCTCATTCCATTAGGGGGGTCACCTTCTCAAAGGCTTTGTCCAAAGGGGTACCCTTACAGGATGTGTGTGCTGCGGCAGGGTGGTCTACACCACACACATTCATTCAGTATTACAGATTGGATATATGTTCCAGCCCAGACTCGAGTGTCTTGCAGTGACCCAGATTCAACATTTGTGTTGAATAAATAAACAAACAAAATGGATGCCGTAGCTCCTTTTATGACAGTATTATGTTAAATTACAAAAACATAAGCATGGTTTGAAATGAATAACTGAACTACATTTGTAAATGTAATGAAAATACATAGTTCTAATTGAAGCTAGTTGGTTGGGGACTATTAGAATTTTTAGCGTTAGCATGACTACTTTTTTGAGTTTTCCTATGTGTTCATTTATGCACCATTATCCTACCCTGGCACTAATTGCAGTTTGTTGTGATGAAAACAGACCGCAAGCGACTTCTGACCGTAATTAATATTCAAACATAAAGGCCATGTGGAGGAGGATGAACTCGTGCTTCATCAGCAAACTTGTAAAACTATTGTGGGTTGCATTTATTTATTTATTTATTTACTTTGCTATTTAGAATTTCGCAATGAAAGGTTTGAACATGAGCTTTGGGAAAGCTTTTACATCTCAAAGCTGTTGACAGCTGACCTTTCAAAGCCAACCATTAAGCTCCGTGCTTTGTCTGAAGCCAAGGATTGTAACTAATCTATGGTGAGAAAATGAAAACATCAGGCTATTATACAGTACTGTGCAAAAGTTTTTAACCACCCTATTTTATTTATTTTAGTACAAACTTTGTTATAGATTTTTTATTTTATGACTTCTACATTATCGAGTCAGTACAAGAACATTTTAGATTCCCAAACATTAGTTTTCCAGCGTAAAATGAAATGTTACAGAAAAACGTTTGTATGTCAGTAAAGAAAGCAGTATATTAAGTGGTAAGAGACACTTTTCAGACAAAAAAAACCCACAATGAAGTCTGCTGGATTTTCCTGCATAAATAAGAAGCGAGTGCGACAGTCAAAGTCTCCAGAAGAACCGTGTCTGGTTCTGTAAGTTCCTCGATAAAACGTACACCTCATTTCACCTTTATTTCGTTTATTACTCTTTACTGCTCTTTATAGTATTTTTTAAAATGGAGAAACATTTCATTTCATTATAATTGAAGGCATCGTTGCTCTACAGCATTTCTCTTGCTGTACATACATTTGCGCAACACTGTATATGAGTCAGTATTTTTAGACGCGTAGTATTACTAAGACTAGTACGCAAAACAGACTTTCAGTAAGGTTGAAGGTGATCTGAGATTAGTGCTTAGTGGCTAAATTATGGTCTAGTACGCGATTTGGGACTAAGTGCTATGTCGCCAAGACATGCAGCCATCTTGTGTACACCTGCTTAAAAGCAATAATCATTTAATCTTTATGTAAGACTAAGCCTAGCAGTTGTAGTGAAAGAGGCGTGGCCTCTGTGTTTGTCAGTCTCGCAAATATAGCAATAAATATCATTAAGCGAGATCTAGAATGCACGGCGAACTCTTAATAAGTCATTTCATTTAAACATTAATCGCTGTATGTGTACTTATTTGGCTATTATCCGACATTATGACCTAAATTAATGTCTTATTCTTAGCACTTCAGTCAAATCCATATGCTCTGGTTCATTTCATTAGCGCTCGGAAAAGAACACAAAGCCCAGCTTACTGTATGTGGGGAACATCAACATCTGGCGTGTCTAAACAACGCAATACAGAACTGCGTTCATTCCAGAGATCCAACTGTTCTCAATTTAGCTGCTTAGTTACCAAGTGCTTATTGAGGCTAACGCTCATGTTGACACACTGTACCCAGTAGAAACACACACACACACACACACACACACACACACACACACACACACACATATACACCACCGCAGGGCTGCCAGAGCCTTCGACAGCACTTTTCCACACCCTAACACTCGCCCTCTTTTATACTGCAAACGAGGAAAAGTGCCAACACACACACACACACACACACAAAGATATTAATACAATTGTTTAAATTATGGTGTGCAGTTTTGTAACATTAGTGTTCAGGAGTGTGTGTGTGTGTGTGTGTGTGTGTGTGTGTGTGTAGATACTCACCCAATTAATGCCACTTCATTAGGGTGCCATGGTGGGCTCTCTTCACACAGTAATTATAGCTTCTTCATGTAATCATCTCCTCAGTTTCTCAAAATATGCTATTATGTTTATTTTCCGTGCTGTTGGAGAAACAGGAGCCTAAACGCACCATATGCTTTATCTCACACACACACACACACACACACACACACACACACACACACAGAGTTGGATTAGCGTCCGTTTTCCCTTGTGCCTAACTTTCTACTAACACTCGTTTGTTTTTTTGTTTTTTTGTTTTTTTATAATATTGGAAAGCCAATAAAGAATGAGGGAGTAGTTGCGAGGTAAACGAGTGCCAGGGCACGCTGCTTGTAGCCCACGGAACATATGCACAATTAAAGCCATCGCTTCTTTCCACCGCTCGCCTTTAAAAGCGCTCAGGATTAGCCGAGCTCTGAGATGAAAGAGACGGAACAAATCTGCCGTCTCCTTGTGCTTCCTGCACACAGCAGCCGTGGAAGCTGGAAAGCCGGAGTGGGAAAGGGGCAAATTTAATAATCTCTCTGCAAGGCCTCTGGGGCTGAGAGAGACGCTGCGGTGTTGATTCTGCCGCCGTGTTTGCTCTGCTGTGCTAATGCGCACTCAAATGTCATGTTTCTGGAGAGCGGTGGGATGATTGCACGGCCGGGCGCGTGAACCGCCAGCTGAAGGAGGACGGCATGATCGTGATGAGTGTAGCGACTTCAGTAGCAGTTGAAATGAACACATAACTACTAAATGAACCGTGGTCTAGCATTAACACCGACCGTGCAGGGTAAATCACGGGACAGCTCCTCTGCAGATGAAAGCTCTATATCCGGTTTGCAGTGATATGAAGGCATGAATATGTCGAGTTGAATTACTTATATCTGGCCTCGCTGAGGAGTTGCATAGACTACTCGACTAGACACTAGTCAGCACTGTGGTGCTGCGAATCAGACGTTAAAGAAAGCCCTTTGTTGGTCTGGAAATATTTCCGATGAAGAGATGAAGCCACACAATTCACTCAGGATAAGTCACGTCCACGGTAGCAGAGGTCACCAGAGTTTTAGCGTGACCTTTGACATTACTTCCGTTTCTTTTCCAAAGCTTTGACTGTTTAGGAAGCACATGTACATCTGTAGTGTCTGAATGGGTGTGTGAATGGGTGTGCGATTGTGCCCTGTGATTGGTTGAAACCCCGTCCCGAGTGTCCCCTGATTTGTGCCTCGAGTTCCCTCGGACAAGATCCAGGCTCCCCACGACCATGTGTAGGATAAGCGGTATGGAAAATGGATGGAATGAATGGACCTAGTCAGTGCGACGTCTTACAAGCATTACATTTAGAAAATTCTGAGACTTATCATTGAGTAATTTGCCTCCAAGTGTATGTACCCTTGCTTTATTCTGTGGTTTACCCTTTTGGATAATCCTTTGTACCTCTGCTGCTGACCTGGCTCGTCTTTGGATTTTGCCTGTTCTGTTTGCCCTGATCTTTAATAAAGACCTTTGCACACAGATCTTCGCTCTCCTCCTCAGTCTGATATGTTACATACCCAGTGTTCCTGGGTTACACTCCGGATTCACCGCAGCCCTGACCAGGACAAAGCGCTTACTGAAGATGAATGAATGAATGATAGATGGGACTTTCTGGTACTGGCAAAATTCTCATCTTTTTAAATGTTCTTTTTCTATAATAAAATGTTATCACTTGGATTTCACATTGTATGAAGTGTAAATGTGTCGCATGAGACTGCTTTAATCTCACTCCTGCCCATTCTCATAATAATTATTTTTGTCGTTCTTTAAAGCTAAATAAAATTGAAATAAAATCATGTGCACTGGATGAAAGCGAGCTTTCGGAGCCACAGGTTCCACATGACTCCTCTGTTCCAGTCAGTTTAGTTTAGAGACTCATTTTCGGATGGCTGGAGTTGAACATGTTGGAAATAATCTGCTGTAGACTTTATAATCTTCATCCAAGAAGGACACTGAGCTATGAGGAGGACTCAAGCTTCCATGCTGTGCACTCTCAGTTCCAGTATCAGTGATTTCAGCAGAAACATCGTCCACATGAGTCCATTTTAAGAATTGGTACAGTCTTAAACTGTGAAATGTTTATAATATGTGTAATATGGCATACAAAGTTATGAATTTTGGGCAGATTTATTTACTTTTGCAGCCTGTGTATGGATGTTGATTGACAGGTTGACTTCTTGTTTATCAGAATTTAACTTCACTAAACATACAAATCAGGTTTTGAATCATGTTGAGATTTAACTATGGAAAAGATCCATCTATCCATCCACCCACCCATCCATCCATCCATCCATCCACCAATCCATCCATCTATCCATCCATCCATCCACCCACCAATCGATCCATCCATCCATCCACCAATCCATCCATCCATCCATCCATCCACCCACCAATCCATCCATCCATCCATCCACCCACCAATCCATCCATCCATCCATCCACCCACCAATCCATCCATCCATCCATCCACCCACCAATCCATCCATCCATCCATCCACCCACCAATCCATCCATCCATTCATCCATCCACCCACCAATCCATCCATCCATCCATCCATCCATTTTCCATACCGCTTATACTACAGTACACAGGGTCGCGGGGAGCCTGGGACCTATCCCAGGGGACTCGGGGCACAACGCGGAGACACCCTGGACAGGGTGCTAATCCATTGCAAGGCACAATCACGCACACATTCACACACTACGGACAATTTGGACATGCCAATTATCCAACAATACATGTCTTTGGACTGGGGGAGGAAACCGGAGGTCCTGGAGGAAACCCCTGAAGCACAGCGAGAACCTGCAAACTCCACCATCCCCCCAAAACATGGCTAGTCAATGACTTATTTTTTACTGGCCAACTACAAAAGAAACAACCTGCTCAGCAGCCATGATAAACACTATATGAAACCACAACAGCCATCTGTTTTTTCCCATCTACACAAAAATTGCGTCAATGTTGTAAAATGTCTTTGAGGGTGTTTTTTAAAAGCTTCGTTTTCAGTGATCCAAAGCGCTGTAGCGAAAATACAAAGCAAAGCCTACGCTTTCAAAAACATCCGTGTACGTCTGGATGAGGCCTGAAAGACCTCAGACAGACAAAGAGAACTTTTCCACTAAACTCCGCCTGCTAAGCCCTCGGGCGCTCACAGTGCACTTTAACTTCCCTGATTGAAGCTTTAGGAGATTCCACTGAAAGTTCCAGGTTCATTCTGTTTCTCTCAAAGCGGAGGCCATATCTGCCCCATAGCCCAGATTACACCATTAATTTTATATGTCTGGCCCAGTTTGCTCGGGGGCATCATCACCTGGTCATCTCTCTCTTTCTCTCTCTCTCTCTCTTTGCCATTCTTCCCAATGAAAAACAAGACACCAGTAAGAAAAGCAATATGGCCTTATCAACCTTATCAACCCCACCAAAAACCTAATTTGAACTGTCAATGTTGATGATTAGATAAATCACCACGGGTAAGAGACTCTGTGAAATGTGTGTGTTTGTGTTTGTGTGTGTGAACCAAAGTACGTGTTGATTGGTTGAAACGGTCTGATTGAAATCTAATGGGAAAAAACCCCCAAAAACCCATGGTTCAATATTTCACATTTAATCGACTTCCTTTCTATAAAAATCACTAGGTGTAAATATGAGACACATCTGCTGGACAGTTTTGATATGAAAATAAAGCCACATATGTAAACAGCATGGAATTTCCCACCAGCTTTCGTTCTGAATCGGCTCAGCCGTATCGTAAACGTACGCCAGGTCAGGGAAACCCATCACCAGGGCAAACACGACAGCTTCGACTAGATATAGATCTGAAAATGAATTAAAAAAATGTTTCTGTTTAGCTAATATCTCAAGACTTAAAAACATTCCAGCATTGTACCGTGAGAAAGTGTTTAAAGATTTCCTTGCAATTCCACTGATAGATGCCCCGCCTACTTCTATATTTATAATGCAATCTAATTCTAGAAAAAAAAAACAACAACAACAACATTACTGACAAATATTAAAGAAATACAAGTTCTGACTTTCATTAGCTATGTTTCCATCATCATATTTTTATTTTTATGCGAATTTTGGGATATCGCATTATTATTATTTTTTTTTAAATCGTTCGTACGAAGCATGTAAGCGCTCTTCTCTGTTTTGATGATGATGCGAAGGCACAGGAGCGTGGCGGACATTTTGAATGTCCATTCCACTACGACATGTAACTTTCCAAAAACCACGACCACCTTTAAACTGGACTTACAAACTGGATGTATGATGTTTTAACCTGATTTTTGCTGCTGCACACGTTGTAAAAGGTCATAATATGAGATCAATAGTCTTAGAATACATCATGTCACCTGCTCACGTTATCGGCAGCTAATTTAGTGCCGTTGAGACCAAAGATGGCTGACAACAAAGTTCTATCAGTGTGGATATAAATTTAAGAATATGAGCGCTACTATGACAGTAGGCATTAGGCAGACCGCTTGTTTTTACGACGATCTTTGAAGGGAAATGTGAAGGTGAGGTGATGAAGGAGTCGAAATGAACATATTTCATTTATCAGTGAAATGCTGGCCATTCTTTCAGGGTTTTTATTTGGCTGAATTCAGCCACTGTGAAATTCGGATGGATTTTGGTCCGTGTTTTTGTCTGGTGTTTTGCCGTAGCGCTCCTTTCTGGGTCGCTTTGGTATCTTACAGCTCTCCAGACGTTTTTCCATCAGTTAAAGCGAGCTGAGCCAGGTGGCTGATGCAGCTGTAGGTCTCATGCTGAGAGCAGGTAGTAGCTTTTCTCCTCTCCTCCATGTTAACTACACTAACATACACGCTCGTATATCTTTGAGCTGTGTGTGTGCGTGTGTGTGCGTGTGTGTGTGTGTGTGTGTGTGTGTGTGTGTGTCGCACCTGCTCTCTTGGCCTCTCAGCTTTAGTGTGAATCTCAGGTAAATGTGTAGAAGAGATGCTCCAAGGAAGAGAAGCCACTCTAAGAAAGAGGAATAAAAATGATGTGAAGGCGAGGAAAAAAGAAAAGACCCCTGAGTGGTGCTTCAGCGCGGCCTTCAGTGTGACCCTGATCTACTCGAGAGAGACGGCGGTCAGGACACACACACACACACACACACACACACAGACAGGTAGAGAGAGAGAGAGAGAGAGAGAGAGAGAGAGAGAGAAATGGAAAAAGCTGTAAGTGAAATGAGAGTGATTAACAAATAGAGAGAGAGGGACAAAGAGAGAGACAGAGTCAGATAGAGAGAGCAAGAGAGAGTGAGATATACAGAGTGAGAGAGAGGTGGAGAGACAGTGAGGGAAAGATAGAGAGATAGGCCAACAAAGTGATAGACAAATTAAAAGAGTGCATGAGAGATGGGCTGATAGAAACTGAGACAGAGACAGAGTGACAAACAAATGGAAAAAGCAGTGAGTGAACTGAGAGTGATAGACAAATGAAGAGAGAGAGAGAGATAGATAGATAGATAGATAGAGAGAGAGAGAGAGAGAGAGAGAGAGAGAGAGAGAGAGAGATTATATACCACTAACCATGAAGGAATAAAATGAGAAACTCTTACAATTAAATAAAATTTACACTCAATTAAAATAAAAAATAATTGATTTGCTCACTCACTGAACATACTGGATGATATATACTGACTGATATATACTGTCTGATATATACTGTATGATATATACTGAATGATATATACCGTATGATATATACTGAATGATATATACTTGATGTATATTTACTGAATGATATATACTGAAGGATATATACTGAATGATATATACTGAATGATATATACCGTATGAAATATGCTGTCTGATATTTACTGACTGATATATACTGACTGATATATACTGAATGATATATACTTGATGATATATACTGAATGATATATACTGTATGATATGTACTGAATGATATATACTGAATGATATATACTGAATGATATATACTTGATGTATATTTACTGAATGATATATACTGAAGGATATATACTGAATGATATATACTGAATTATATTTACTGTCTGATATATACTGAATGATATATACTGAATTATATTTACTGTCTGATATATACTGACTGATATATACTGGATGATATATACTGAAGGATATATACTGAATGATATAAACTGGATGATATAAACTGGATGAGATATACTGGATGATATATACTGAATGATATATACTGGATGATATATACTTGATGATATATACTGAATGATATATACTGGATGTATATATACTGGATGATATATGCTGGATGATATATACTGAATGATATATACTGTAGGATATAAACTGGATGATATATACTGAATGATATATACTGAATGATATATACTGGATGATATATACTTGATGATATATACTGGATGATATATACTGAATGATATATACTGGATGATATATACTTGATGATATATACTGAATGATATATACTGGATGATATATACTTGATGATATATACTTGATGATATATACTTGATGATATATACTGAATGATATATACTGGATGATATATACTTGATGATATATACTGGATGATATATACTTGATGATATATACTTGATGATATATACTGAATGATATATACTGGATGTATATATAGCTATATATTTGCTGCAATACTTCGACTTCACTACTTTTGTAAGTTTGTCAGTATTTCCTGCGTGACAATGAAGAGTAACAGCGGGGTGCGTTCACACTGAGGCGCTAGTGTTTTTTTATTTATTTTATTTTACATTTTAAAATAGAACTAGCTGTTTGCCTGTAAGCAATGACGGATTTGACTTCAGCTATTTTTATATAATGTAGCTTCACAGTTCATCACACGTTAGCTACCCGACTGTGAGAGTGGGCTATATTGTTTATGGTTTATTATTTATTGTTTTTATTATTGCCGTACATTTGCTTCAGTATAGAGTTACTTCTGTTTGCTGAATGTAACAAATAATTAACTTAATTAAAAAAAAGTCTGTAAAACTGAAACACTTTAAAAATACAACTATAAAGAGAACATATTAATATGTTTTTAAATAAATTTTTTGCTTTTTGCATATTTTAATCTTTCAGCTTCATGTTAGTAAAGAAATCAACATTATGCAGAACGTGCCTCGGTTCTTCGACACTTTTTTCTTACTTAATTCCGTCTCTGCAGTTAAAGAATATTCCAGAATGTTTTGGCAGAAACTTATACTAATACCGATGTTAATTCATCAATATTATATTACCATGAACAAATTGCTTTTTGGCTCGCAACAAAAACCTAGCCATGTGCTCATATTTTTATTATTGGTATTATTAGGAAAAGATGCAAAAATTATAATACGTATTTTTTTTATTTTTTTTTTATTGTATTATTGTATATAGAAGTGTGTTGTGTTTATTAGTGTATTTTATGCTAGGTGTAGTTGTGCAGCTTTACCGTAGTTTGCCCATTTATAGACAAAAGCGTCAGCACTGTCACCAAAAACAAAACAAACAAAAAGTTCCAGAATTAGGGGTAGGGGTTAAGGTTAAGGGTTAAGGTTAGGAGTTAGGATTAGGGGTTAAGGGTTAATGTTAGGAGTTAGGATTAGGGGTTAAGGTTAAGGTTAGGAGTTAGGATTAGGGGTTAAGGGTTAAGGTTAGGAGTTAGGATTAGGGGTTAAGGGTTAAGGTTAGCAGTTAGGATTAGGGGTTAAGTTTAAGGTTAGGAGTTAGGATTAGGGGTTAAGTTTAAGGTTAGGAGTTAGGATTAGGGGTTAAGTTTAAGGTTAGGAGTTAGGATTAGGGGTTAAGGGTTAATGTTAGGAGTTAGGATTAGGTGTTAAGGGTTAATGTTAGGAGTTAGGATTAGGGGTTAAGGGTTAAGGTTAGGAGTTAGGATTAGGGGTTAAGGGTTAAGGTTAGGAGTTAGGATTAGGGGTTAAGGGTTAAGGTTAGGAGTTAGGATTAGGGGTTAAGTTTAAGGTTAGGAGTTAGGATTAGGGGTTAAGGGTTAATGTTAGGAGTTAGGATTAGGGGTTAAGGTTAAGGTTAGGAGTTAGGATTAGGGGTTAAGGGTTAAGGTTAGGAGTTAGGATTAGGGGTTAAGGTTAAGGTTAGGAGTTAGGATTAGGGGTTAAGGGTTAATGTTAGGAGTTAGGATTAGGGGTTACGGTTAAGGTTAAGGTTAGGATTAGGGGTTAAGGGTTAAGGTTAGGAGTTAGGATTAGGGGTTAAGGGTTAATGTTAGGAGTTAGGATTAGGGGTTAAGGTTAAGGTTTAGGTTAGGAGTTATGATTAGAGGTTAAGGATTAAGTTTAGGAGTTAAGGTCTTTTGGTACACCATGCATTTTTATGAATTTATTTTAAATACGCTACAATTTCCTATTAAATATTTCAGGAAGTGAGACATGTTAGAAATGACACTGAAACCTTCTGTATATTTATAATGAACCATGAGCACATTCATGTCATGTCATAAGAAATTCATAAGGCATTATACGCATTGTGAAAGTGCATAGAGATATCGTTATTATGCATTATGAATTATTAACACAATGCATTATAGATAGTGTAATTAACACATGACATCACCAGCGACCAGAGACCCCGAGCTCACCCAGTGTATAGTGTGTTATGCAACCGGTATAGTTTTTTCGGTAATACTTTCTATGAAGGCCATATGTACAGTGTAATGATATACGAATACATCCACTACCTGTTATAATGACTGCATACGGCATTAGTGCGATTTTTAAAATGATTTATGAAAAGTTTACAGTTTAAAACAATGTTAATAACACATCTGTAAACTGTTAATAGAAGGCATTACAAGCACATGCATAAGCATAGTGCATATAATACCTTATAAATGCTTTATAACATGATTTGAATTCGTAATTAATTTTTATCCATGACCTGCGTGGAAATGATTTTTTATTTGATTTCCTTTTTTTTTTTATTAATTTTTTCATTTAAATGAAAGTGATCATTATCATATTACTAAAATGTAGCTGTGAGAAATAAAACTTTGGACATGGCGTTGATTTAATAATAATTATGCGTCACGTAATGCACTATTTCTTAGGTCTTGTGTTATACACATTGCTTACGATGTCCTCTGTTAACACTTAAATGCATAAATGCCTTATAAACACTGATATAATCTGTACCACCTTCTCATAAATATCTGTAAACAAGCCTAACGCCTTATGCATGCATTATAACATGATATGCATGCCTTCGTAGCTTCGTAGAAAGTGTGGCTTCATTTTATCGGAATCTTTATCACTCTAATTAGGCACTTTAATCGCACATATTTTGCGTTTTTACAGCTAATACAGTTAATACTAGCGCTGTCGATGAATCTTTTATCTGTAGGTTTAACAGTTTTATCCTGCGAGCGTGCCTGTCTTTAATAAAGCACTCATTTAGAGTCACATTAGGATCTCAGAGCGAGCAGTTCCACGCAGATTTATTTCCTTATTTAATTACGGGTCTGTATCACTTTGTTTGTTAGGCGTCAATCATAGTGACTAAACTGGGCTTCAAATACTTTTGACTTTATCTGATCGACTGCTGACTTTAATCAGCCTTGAAGCTGAAGTGTAAATCATACACAGTCTTAAATGGTGTATTATTCCAAGGCTATTATAGAAAAAAACATCCGACGACAGAGCTCAGCAATCCACCCACATTGACGATTTTAAAATAGTGTTTAATGATAATGTTTTAAAAACAAGGACACATTGTACACTTTATCTGTTTATAGTTAGTACCTGTTCTGTTCTTTTGTACATTATGACGGCGTTAAACAGTCTTCCGTCTCTTACTTTTAATTAATAAGACGAAAAAAAAACAACAACCCTGAAGATAACTTATAGAAAAATTTACAGCTTTAGTGCTGACACTGGAGACTCCTTCCATATAATTTTTTAAAAATCTCGTTTACCATCTCAACGACGGGGTTTTTAATCCATTTTTTTGTGGTGCGTCAACGTTTACTGACCAATCAGAATGAAGAATTCAACAGCACTGTGGTATAAAATGTAAACATAAGTAACAACAGGACTGTGGGAGTTTTAACGATTTCGATGTACAATATATTCCAGATAAACTGCTATACACATGACAACAGCGTGCAATAAAGGGGTTAATCTGCTGCTTTGTGGTGTGTTATCAAAAGCCTTTAAGCCATTTGTATCATCAGGGTGCGAGAGCCAATCCCGTTGACGAACAGCAGTCCTTATTTGCATATGCATGATGTTATCTGCGTGCTGAGCAATCAGTAAGGAGTCCTCACTCTGAAACATGCTGTGAGATCTCATGGTCATGCTCTCAGTCTCAGTTAATCTACTGTAAATATTAAATCCTGCAGGTTATGATTCTGCAGTACAGCCGCTAGCGTGGAGTTAATGACGAACGTGTGGAGTTTAAACCGTCATTAAGCACAAAAATGACAAAAACGGCGAGGCTGGAGATGATGAGTCGTGAAACGCCGACATGCTCACGTCTTTACGATGATCAGAGCAGAACTGCCAAACTTATTCGATTCTGAAAGACATATTCAGAAAGCTTTTAATCCAGCTATTTTTTTAAAAAAATGTCCTTACAAATTCATTATTTGTTTAAGAAAAAAAAAATCCTTTAGTTTTCTGAATAAAAAAAAAATGTTGTATTTTATGTCTATCAACATTCCTGATTTTTTTAAAAAATCTATCAAAAAAATTCCTCAATTTGTAAAATTTCTGTTTATAATATCCATTCTCTCTCTCTCTCTCTCTCTCTCTCTCTCTCTCTCTCTCTCTCTCTCTCTCTGTGTTTTCATCCAGACCCCTAAGGGCTGAAAAGCAATTCTTCAGCATTTAGGAAAAGACTTATTTTAGCATGTAAAAGATTATATTAGATATTTTTATAAACATAACGTGATATTTAATCATTTCTTTTTCTTTAATTTTTACATTATTGAATCCTCACACAGATGTTTGGGTATTATAAAGATAGCCTTCAAATAATTATTATTTATTTCATCACAAAGTTGGTTCCTGGAAGTGAATTTCACGCGACAGGAAGTGATTCATGCTGATTATTCGTAATCTAACATTTGTTCATTTCAGTGGGTTGTGTCGCCATCCTCACTGTGTCACAATGCACTTAAGGCCTGTAGACTAAAAGCAGGTCACACACACACACACACACACACACACACACACGAGTCTCAACATGTTTCCTCAGAGGACATGTGATAATGACAGGGCCGTGTAGCTCAGGCCGAAAGCCCTTCACGTGTCACAGCGCTGATGATATCGAGCTGCACACACGCAGATGCTACAGAAATTGTTACCGCTGTGTTCTTACTGAGGTGTAAAATCGGTGAATGTGAGAGAGTGACAGAGAGGCTGAGAGAAACAGAGCGAAAGAGAGAGAGAGAGAGAGAGAGAGAGAGAGAGAGAGAGAGACTCACAGCTGTTTGCTGGATTAACCTCACAGCAGAAGAAGTGTGTTCAGGATTCCTGATGGTCAGTGCTGTAGAATTCTGGATTCTGATTGGTCAGGACGTGTCGACTAATTTTCTATCATTTTCATTTATATGAATGAACTCGTTCTAATACATTATCGTTTCTATAGTAACAGCTCACTTGCAGGGACTTGCAGGGACAGCGGCTGCTCCACATAAACCATTTAGAAAACGTGTGTTTTTTTTTTTTTACTGTAAGGACACCATCCATCCATCCATCCATCCATCCATGTTCTATACCGCTTATCCTACAGGGTCGAGGGGAACCTGGAGCATATCCCAGGGAGTATCGGGCACAAAGTGGGGTACAGTCTGGATGGGGTGCCAATCATTGCAGGGCACAATCACATACACATACTATGAATGGATAAAAAAAAATACTTAATTCATATCACTGGCTAAAGAGGGGTAGCATACTGTAGGACGTGCTGTTATGGGGAAATAATCAACTCAGGATGGTAAGAGTAACTCCGCTTCATCACACCCCTCCAACAGTGATTATTTTCCTGTAACAGCACAACACGGAGTGCTTAATTCCTTACTTAAACACATACTGACTGAATTTTAGATTCTTGTTCCTCCCTCTCTCTCTCTCTCTCTCTCTCTCTCTCTCTCTCTCTCTCTCTCTCTCTCTCTGAGGAGTGGATGAGATGGAAAGAGAGAACATACACTGACATGTGGATTGAAGCCAGCCGCTGAACCCTCTGCCAGCTTGGACAGAGATGAGTCATGGAGCAGGTGAGTCTCTGACATGCAAAATCTTTTTATCTTGTCCTTTTTTCACCTTTAACAAGCATATATATACTTCAGTGTTAACACAGATCAGGCTTTACTTCCAGAGAAAAGGAACCTTTCTATGAAGGTCATATATATAAAGAACTATGAACACATTCATATCATGTTACAATTCATTCATAAGTCTTATTACATACTGTATGTACTGTACATATGTGTGCTGTTAAAAATACATACAGTATAGTAAACTATGAACACCTTTGTAACATGTTATAATGCATTTGGGTGTACGGGGTTGTACACAGGGGTTATAATGGGGTATAAGGGGGTACAGGGTTATACACAGGGGTTATAAAGGGGTAAGGGGTTATACACAGGCATTATAAGGGGGTGTGAGTGGGTAAGAGGTTATACACAGGGGTTATAAGGAGGGATAATGGGGTATGGGGTTATACACAGGGGTTATAAGGGGGTAAGGGGTTATACACAGGGGTTATAAGGGGGTAAGGGGTTATATACAGGGGTTATAAGGGGGTAAGGGGTTATACACAGGGGTTATAAGGGGGTATGGGGTTATAAACAGGGGTTATAAGGGGGTAAGGAGTTATACACAGGGGTTATAAGGGGGTTAAGGGGTTATACACAGGGGTTATAAGGGGGTAAGGGGTTATACACAGGGGTTATAAGGGGGTATGGGGTTATAAACAGGGGTTATAAGGGGGTAAGGAGTTATACACAGGGGTTGTAAGGGGGTAAGGAGTTATACACAGGGGTTATAAGGGGGTATGGGGCTACAGTGAGGGAAAGAAGTATTTGATCTCCTGCTGATTTTGTACGTTTGCCCACTGACAAAGAAATGATCAGTCTATAATTTTAATGGTAGGTTTATTTGAACAGTGAGAGACAGAATAACAACAAGAAAATCCAGAAAAACGCATGTCAAAAATGTTATAAATTGATTTGCATTTTAATGAGGGAAATAAGTATTTGACCCCCTCTCAATCAGAAAGATTTCTGGCTCCCAGGTGTCTTTTATACAGGTAACGAGCTGAGATTAGGAGCACACTCTTAAAGGGAGTGCTCCTAATCTCAGCTTGTTACCTGTATAAAAGACACCTGTCCACAGAAACAATCAATCAATCAGATTCCAAACTCTCCACCATGGCCAAGACCAAAGAGCTCTCCAAGGATGTCAGGGACAGGATTGTAGACCTACACAAGTCTGGGATGGGCTACAAGACCATTGCCAAGCAGCTTGGTGAGAAGGTGACAACAGTTGGTGCCATTATTCGCAAATGGAAGAAACACAAAAGAACTGTCAATCTCCCTCGGCCTGGGGCTCCATGCAACATCTCACCTCGTGGAGTTGCAATGATCATGAGAACAGTGAGGAATCAGCCCAGAACTACACGGGAGGATCTTGTCGATGATCTCAAGGCAGCTGGGACCATAGTCACCAAGAAAACAATCGGTAACACACTACGCCGTGAAGGACGGAAATCCTGCAGTGCCCGCAAGGTCCCCCTGCTCAAGAAAGCACATATACATGCCCGTCTGAAGTTTGCCAGTGAACATCTGAATGATTCAGAGGACAACTGGGTGGAAGTGTTGTGGTCAGATGAGACCAAAATGGAGCTCTTTGGCATCAACTCAACTCGCCGTGTTTGGAGGAGGAGGAATGCTGCCTATGACCCCAAGAACACCATCCCCACCGTCAAACATGGAGGTGGAAACATTATGCTTTGGGGGTGTTTTTCTGCTAAGGGGACAGGACAACTTCACCGCATCAAAGGGACGATGGACGGGGCCATGTACCGTCGAATCTTGGGTGAGAACCTCCTTCCCTCAGCCAGGGCATTGAAAATGGGTCGTGGATGGGTATTCCAGCATGACAATGACCCAAAACACACGGCCAAGGCAACAAAGGAGTGGCTCAAGAAGAAGCACATTAAGGTCCTGGAGTGGCCTAGCCAGTCTCCAGACCTTAATCCCATACAAAATCTGTGGAGGGAGCTGAAGGTTCGAGTTGCCAAACGTCAGCCTCCAAACCTTAATGACTTGGAGAAGATCTGCAAAGAGGAGTGGGACAAAATCCCTCCTGAGATGTGTGCAAACCTGGTGGCCAACTACAAGAAACGTCTGACCTCTGTGATTGCCAACAAGGGTTTTGCCACCAAGTACTAAGTCATGTTTTGCAGAGGGGTCAAATACTTATTTCCCTCTCATTAAAATGCAAATCAATTTATAACATTTCTGACATGCGTTTTTCTGGATTTTCTTGTTGTTATTCTGTCTCTCACTGTTCAAATAAATCTACCATTAAAATTATACACTGATCATTTCTTTGTCAGTGGGCAAACGTACAAAATCAGCAGGGGATCAAATACTTTTTTCCCTCACTATGAATATGACCTTCATAGAAAGTGTTACCAAATGTTTTTGCATAACCCCTTACCTCATTATAACCCCTGTGTATAACCCCTTACCTCATTATAACCCCTGTGTATAACCCCTTACCTCATTATAACCCCTGTGTATAACCCCTTACCTCATTATAACCCCTGTGTATAACCCCTTACCTCATTATAACCCCTGTGTATAACCCCTTACCTCATTATAACCCCTGTGTATAACCCCTTACCTCATTATAACCCCTGTGTATAACCCCTTACCTCATTATAACCCCTGTGTTTAATCCCATACACCCAAAAGCTTTATAACATGCTACAAAGGTGTTCATAGTTTACTATAGATATGACCTTCATAGAAAGTGTTACCAAATGATTTTGTATTATTTAAAGCTCACAAGTGATCACAGTTAAGTGAAAGCATGACATTTCGGTTATAATGTCGTATGTCTGTCAATAATCTGCAACCAGCAATGAAAATGATATAAATTCACTTTGGGAGTGGGGGGGTGGGGGGTGGGGGGGGGAGTCTTCCATCCCACTACCCTGCAGTTGATCATTTTCCTATAACAGCATGGTTTGATGTGTGTTATCCTTACATAAACACTATTTATAACGCATTCTGCTAATTTAGAAATACATTATAAACATTGCAATAAACTGTAATACTTTGTTGTGCTAATATGCATAATTTATTGTACTTATGATTATTTTAGCTAAGTACTTAAGTTACTTAAAAGTACAATTATTAAACTTAAGTACTTAAGATATTGTACTTATTGTATTTATTGCCTTCGTACAAACCTGAATAAAATCTTCTTTTCTTTTTTTTTTTTTTTTAGAAATACAAATCAAATTGCCCCGTTTCACCATTCTGGTAGCCAAACTTGATCGGGAATAGGGTCTGAGGGTCATATGGAAAGTTCTGGTACTCAATCTGGCCACCTGTTTCACCCGGTTCAACATTTAAGGTCAGGAGTTACAGAGCCTCAGCCCAGCTGGCACATGCCGAGGGGAAGCTGAATCCTAACCAGGAAGGACAGGGCAACCTCTTTCCTGTCGCAACATGCAGAAGATCAAACGTGCTTATCTCTGGAGCTGGACAGAGGCCATCGCTATGAACTGTAGCACAGTGGTGTATGATGCTGCTAGTGTGGAGACAATCTGGAGCAGATTTAAGGGAGGAGGGAGTTTAGTGCTACGGTGCTTGTTTATAGTTGAGTTTACTGAAATTGTGCACATCGGTATTAAGACCTGAGAAATAACTCTGGAATTAAACATTAGTCAGAAGTTTTGCGCACACAAACGGCAGAATTTTATCTAAAATACTCGACTCAGACTTAAACCCTTCATGCTTGTGTGATATTATCTCACGTAAGGAGCAGATAAGTAGACTAGAAGCATCTAGGCCACCATTGACAAACTCCATCTCGGACGCCCCTACTCAAGAAAGATCTGGCAACCCTGGAGATCTGACCTACAAGAAAGTGATTTGTGTAATCTGAACGGTGCACATGCAAAATTGAATTAAGCGCATGTCTAAGCAGACTCTGAATATGCATAATATCGATGTGACTTTCGATCTTAAATCGCCGGATCTGATTACAGCCCATAGTAACATAGATCAATATTCAGGTGTTGTGATCTCTTGATGATATTTATATTTTCACTTGCTGAGATTTTTTTTGCACTGTTCAGGAAGTTTGCCCAGAAACGGAGGCATATCTCATTTATTTGCAATTCGAACTTTAAACTTCAACACAATCTGAAATGAAATTTTACATTTTTTAATCCTGTTAGCTCACATGTACAGATTCATTGTGCACAAATCTGCACTAAACACTTAGACCAAATTGTTCTTTATCTGAAATCCTCCACTAAAGCGCGGCCAGTTTTTTCTGCCTTGGAACCACCTCTGATCTTTGACCACGTCACTGTAGAGACTGTTGGGATTAAAAAAAAACCACACAACAAAACAACTAAACATTTAATCGTTGTGATATCAATATGCTTGCATGGGAATAAAACATTTTGACTCAACATTCGACTCACCACTTCATTTCCTAGCTGCGTGTACATGCTTAGATAAACATGGCCTCACTTATGGGACACCATTTTTATCCTTTTCCTCCACCTTCACCTCCATCTCCACTGCCTGCTACAGAGGTTCCGTGGGTTTGGCTATGTCTAGATCGGACTCCGTATATGTTTGGTTTGTTGATGGAGAATGACACTCAGCCTCCCTGCTTGGCTGAGGACGTCGGTCTGCCTTCCTGTTCCACGGAAGCTGACGATCCAGCTTCCCACACCTGGGTGCTTCCTAGGCACCTGGAGAACCTGCCCCAGCCTCATGCTTGCTCCTTGGCTGCTATCTGTGGGACAAGGTCTGCCTCAGGACCTGAGGGCCAGGACCGCCGGGGGAGGGAGTGTTTCTGGTGCTCCAGGAGTAGCACCTTTGGTGGAGGGGGATTCTATCACGATTTCCCCTCGTGCAAAGTTCTGGAGCTCACAGAGCGCTCTGAAACCCGAAGTGCGAGCTTTGTTCGCCATGAAGTATTGAGTGTTATCACCGTGCCATGCCTTTGTTCCTTGTTTCTGTGCCATAGTTTTGATCCTGTTCTCGTCCTCGTTTTCTGTTTTGCCTGGTTTATGCCCTTTTGCCGATCGCCTGACCATTTGCCTGTTTGACCACACCCATGTTTTACGATTTGGATTTGTCTGCCTTTCTCTAATAAATCTCTTATGTGCATTTGAATCCGTCCCAACCTACATTACGTGACAGCTTGAAGTAGGGTGTTAGAAGGAGCTTGGTCTAGATATAACTGAAATAACTGAGAGCTCTACTCATAAAAAAAAGAGAAACATCAATGAGATTCAATTGGTTGGAAATGTAATCTGAAAAGGCCGCCCAGAAAATCCGCTTAACCACGCGAATACACTGAGTCTAAATAGAAAGAATTTTCTCTGCCTAAATATTAATGCGTCTTTTGAACCTAGGTGACTGACCAGGAATACAGCTCTTGGTGGAGATCAGAAATGGTGTTCGTGTAGTATTCGTGTAGAACTAAATTCATGTCTAACTGTAAGGTGAAAGATAAGCATGGAATCATACTTTTTGTTCCGTATGAATAAATATTCTTCCTGAGCATCTTTTTTTTTTAAATCGACTGTGTCCTTTCCGTGTCACAGGGTCACTTTTACAGGAGCTAAAAACGGCACAGGAGAAGAAATAAAAAAGCAAAACATCATGGCTGCCACCTGAGGAGCCGGCTGCAGATATGCGTCTGAATTCCATAAGTGGAAATTTATGCACCGTGTTATCAGCGCGGTGGCCATTAGCATGATAGAGGCAGAGTTCTGTCAGTGCTTGCCAGCTTTTAAGCGGATATTATTCCCATGGCTGTCCTCTCTGTCTGTGTTTTAAAGTCGATGGCCCTCCGAGGCCGAACACTCACGCTCTCTTGGGTTTCGTTCCCATTACTTCAGGGAAGCAGCAAGAAACAATGTGGCGGTCCAGAATGAGGCGTGATTGAACAGCAAGGAAAAGCTCCAATCCCAGGGGATTTGTGTGTGTGTGTGTATGTGTGTGTGCATGTTGGATACCGTTTAGGGAATCGTCCCTAGGGATCTCCACACCTGCAGTTTACCTGTCAGCAAGGACACTGTCCTTTTCCCTGACAAAAACACAGATGGTGAGGAAAACAGTGAGAGCATGAATGTCATATTTATCCTACAAATCTGTTCTCTTTTTCTTTCAGAGAAACAAAAAAAACCTCCGAGAAAAAAAAAAAAAGAATGTTCTCGTTTGGTGATTTTCTTTTTTAAAGTAAAGGACTTTCTGATGTCTGCCGGTGCTGTTTTTTTTTTTTTTTCTTTTTTTTTTCCTGAGCTATTCTCCAGATCAGAGTTTACAGTGAGAGCTCTGAGAAAAGAACAACTGCCCACACCTCTATTCTTTCAGTTCTCACTCCTACAAACAGGCATATCTTCCCACGTCGACTGTTTACCAACAGGGGTCATCACTTCTGAGTACATGTCTCTTAACCAAAGACGGGTCTTGTCTGGGTAAAAAGGCTTCCTGCTCTGCTTTCATCTCCGACAACAGGCCTGCATCGCGACCTGAAAGACTGCGAAGATGAAAAGACGGAACAGAGGGAGGCGGGTTTCTTTTCTGAAACAGACTTTCACATACAGTAGAGAGCAGCGGAGAACAGCAGCCTAGGAGAACCACTGTAGATCAATCATTCATGTCGACGCTGAACGCATCTCAGAGTCTCCTGAACGTGCGGTCTGTTCCACTAAAGTTCCACGTGCTTTGATGACTTTTCTGAAATGATAGCCACCGACACAGGTTTCGTAATACCATAAAGGTAAAAGAAATCTAGGACCATTAACCACCAAAAGAACCGAAGAGGAACCCTTTTCCATGAGTGTAGGCGTCACAGCTTTTCCCTTGTCCCAGAAGACATCCTACCCAGAAGATTCCGTTTCCAAATCATTTGAAGACACCAAAATTACCATCTTATATGGTTTTTAGTTGATGAAAATCATTCGGTGAGTTCCAATCAAAAGGCAACGTCTTTGGTAGGCAGTATTTTTGGGTTGCATTTGGTCACAAATTCACACCAGCAAGTGACAAGTCACTCGTGTTCGTGTTGGTTGTAGTTCATCTCACTGTGTACTGTCCAATGGTAGTAGCCGAAATGCTTCTAAAGACTACTAGTTAAATGAATTAACACGCTAATCACGGTGAAAATTGCTTGTTTGATTTACATCGTTACATGGTACGCTTAGTACTAGCTCTGTCTTCAGATCAGAGTAACTCTACTAGCTACATACGCCCCCTAGAGGGACCAGCAATCTCTGCTACTTCCTTTCAAGTTTTATTGTACTTCGTACTGTCTCTATACACATTGTACAGTATGTGATAGGATACGATGAAACGACAGTTATAAGTGTTTCTTCCATTGTCACGTATCAATCAGTAAATGGGAATTAACTGTAGGTAGGAACTAGCCCACACGTGCCATAGGATTGGTCCGAGGAATCCTTTGAGCCAGTTGTTTGGATTTATTGTTTTAGAGCATCATAGCTAATTTGCATAGAATTTTAAAAAAAATCAACGCAAACGCTGCTTGTCACTGAAACCGCAGCTTCATGTCATGCATGTAAGAAAAAATAAAGAAACAGTCATCTGTCACTATGTTGAAATTCAATCTAGTACTCTAAAGCAATGGTCACTAACCCTGTTCCTGAAGATCTACTTTCCTGAAGACTTTAACTTCAACCATAATCCCACCACAGCTCACCTGACCATCTCTTCATTAGAATCCTTAAGAAGTTCTCGATCAACTAAAAGAGGTGGGTTAGATTTTGGTTGGAGATGAAACCTGCAGGAAGGTAGATCTCAAGGAAGAAGGTTGGTGACCACTGATCTAGAGCACGGTTCTTCGGTTTGTCCATCTAGGGCAATCTTTCTCAATCTAGGTATAAGAGTACCAGTACCCTACACATTATAATGCTTACCCTCAAATAACTAACCCAGGACTAAGAAGCACTGCTGTAGGAGAACCTCTTAATGGAAAAGATGTTTGTGGAAGCCCACAACAGATGAACTTTTCAGAACAGGTTCCAAGTAAAACCTCTAGAAACATGACCCATCTCACTACGAAAAAGTATGTATAAGGAATCAAATAATCAAAGCCACGCCCACTCCGAGAGTTCCTCATTCCCATACAGATTCAGCGACGTCCGTTCCTTGGCCTGCGATCGGGTTAGAAGTCGTATGAGTTTGCTCAGGTTGTGCCTAAAACTCCATAACTTCTCTCTGACCTTGGTTTCTGATACTTAACATTTTAGCGCTCTGCTCTAAACACTTTTGTAGGTGGCAGAGTTCAGCCAACTCAACTCACTGTCCAGCTTTAGAGCAACGTTAGAACATGAATAAAGAAATAAAAGAGAAAACGTCTCGGTATCTCAAAGAGCATTAACCTTCTTATGGTCTCGGTCTGACTCACGACCGTCGGCTCCGAATATCCAAGAATCGAAGCTATTTGAATTTGAAATGAAGAGCTTTGAATTGTTAAAACGTTGCATAACTGAACGACCTGAGGCGTGATGGCAGGAGAAAGCTCTGTTTCACAAACAAGATATTATCCTTTTTCAGTTTTTATTGACTGAGAGCAATAGGGATGATAGCACATAACAGGTAACACATAGAGATATTGATTTATAAGAGAATGAGCGCTAATTTTTTGTGCGCAGTGGGACGAAAAGGAAGCGTGGTGTAGGTGGTTTACAAACACTGGATTGCACAAAAATTATGATTTATTGATTTTCTTTAGTCAAGTAAATGTGTGTAAATGTGTTTGTGGGCCAAACTAAAAAATATAATAATAATAATAATAAGAAGAAGAAGAAGAAGAAGAAGAAGAAGAAGAATTCCAGCCAAGATGTATTAAAGTTTTGCTAATTCTTTTTAGACTCACATGCACATGTTGATAAATGCCAATAGGACGTAATTTAACAAGTGCGCTTGTGGCATATGTACATTTACCTACAGCCATAAGACCCCATAAAAATCAATATATATATATATATATATATCTATCAGATCTCTAACGTACCCCTTCAAAAATGAAAATGGAACCAAACACAATTGTGTTTCCAATATATAGGAAATTAAAGGCTGTGAGATGTGTTGAAAAAAACAAACAAACTATTAAATACAATGCAAATTCAAAATAAAAGTCTTTTTATGAGGTATGTGTGAATGGAAATGTTTTCACACTCTCTATTTAAAAATCACGTTGGCATCGAAGGTGTGAAAATGCTAAGCATTATCTATAAATAATAAGAATATCTAAGCAACTTAGGTCTTGCTAATGTTCGGTCTTTCTTAACAAACATTCTAAAGTAGAACCATGATAATCTTCCTAATCTTCATCTGGTGGAAATGGATTTGTACAAATTTAATACTTGCTTTTCGGTCGTATCGATTTGTTCACAGCGACTTTCAGGCTGCAGTAAATCCCACTGCAGGTGCTAAGCCAGTATTTCCATTTTATTGTGTTTGTGTTTTTAGGCAGAAATGCACACCCTCTGGGTACATCAGATTGCAAGTTTAATTTGGGAGTGTTTTCAAGCTTGTATGTGTATTTATGCACATGAAACTCTAATAAATCTAAGCCTTGGTGTATCAATTGTATGTCTGGTGCAAGTCATTAGACAGCATTAATAAAAATCAACAACACAATGGCCAATCAGAGCAAGCCAAACACCAAAACTCACAATGTTTATACACTGCTTTTCAATTTTAACATCACGACCATCACAGTCAAAGCCATTCAATATTTCAAAATAATGTTATAGAAAACATTTATACCTAGTCACGAACAATTCTTATATGATTTAACATGTAGCATCTCAACAACCTTAAAGTCAACCGGAACAATTAATCTGATAGCGTTAAAATAGCATAGAATAATAAAATGCGCAATATATTTAGCTGTACTAAAAACCAACTAAGAACAACTCTTCATTTTGCACACATTATAAAATGCCAAAGCTCCATAAATACACATGAATATGTGATTTGAAATTGTCCTACCAACATCCAACACTAAGTAGCATAATATGCCTGGCATTAGCTTACTCACTTAGCCAGTTAGCCTACTGCTAGTATGCTACCTCGTGTTCGTCATGAGTGTCTACATTCTCAGTGATTTATTTGACGCCAGACGTCAAAATCTACCATCGCTAACTATCTATTAGCACTAAGTTTTATTGCTAATTAGCTAACTACTAGCTAATCCCAGGTCAGGAGTTCTGTGTCTCGAGTTGCATGATGATTTGCATTGCCATATTGTCAGTGATATATATATTTATCAGCTGTCAAACTTCAGGACACACTCTTACCCTACCCATCACTATGATTAACTAAGTTATTTTACCTACGAGCATGCTAGGTAACTGCTAGTAAATGAACTCATGCTTGTCCCAGGTCAAGATATTCTCAGTCATTTATTTACCAGATTTAAGAGCAGCCCAAACAGCTAGGTTAAAACAAAAAATAAAGGTTCACTACTCATCTTTGCTAAGAATCTAACAGGTCTGTTAGTTTAGCATACAGGTTTTCAGGATGAGAATGAGCTGAGAATCAAACCTCACATTTTCCCAGAATTCATAGCATGTGAACTGGACATTCTGGATTTCTCCACTACATAAAAAAAAAAAAATCGGATTTGTCTCCGTTATGAATAATGTATTCTTCAGTAAAATGATTCCTTTTTGATAACTGATCATGAAATTAAAAACAGTTCATGGTCGTGGATTCCAAATATTTGGAGCCTGCAGCGTATCCTCAGGCTTTAGCTAACATATTACGTCCTTTATTACTTTCATAAACTAATTTCTTTCTTTTCCCTTTAACCACAATCCACTGGCCGTGTTGTTCCACCTCATCAGACTGCCGCTCAATCTGTTCGAGCTCCTTGACGGGGAAAGAAAACTCGTATTGGGAACCACAGAGGAAATAATATTAACAGCTGTGCCTTTGCTATAAACACAAATTAGAAATAGCTCAAAGCTGGCAGGCCGGAGTGATTTTATTTATTTATTTATTTATTTTACCTCAAGCCTTTTTTTTTTTTTTTTTTGACCTCTGCAAAGGCATTCAATGTGTACTTCTAATTAACATGCCTCATCGCTAACTCTGTATTTACTCTCTAAATCCCTGATTCCCTTCTGATATGGGTTGTAAACAAACATCCATATTTCCTGGCAGAGTGTGTGTAGTAATTTCAAGCTTGACATGTTTGAAATTAGTTCTACAGCGATTGCTCGGCATCCGCATTAGACAGTGGCTTTTTTTTTTTTCTTTCCTCGCCCTCACTCTCACATTTGTTGACTCATTTGCCATTTATTCCTTGTAAACAAGATTGTCTGTGTCAACGAGAGGGAGCAAAAGGCCGAGCAGCGACATCAGCGATGTGATCCCATTTCATCTGGGATTCAGACCGCGAGCCGTTTGCCGGCTTTAGTGGCTTTTCGGGAGGAAATGAAACGGCGCGTACAATTCATTGGCCAATTAGTCTGCGCTCAAATCCACAGGTGTAATTACGGCGGAGTTTCGGCTCAGCTGATGAGAAGAGCAAGCAATCAGCTAGGAAATCATATGCTTTTTCAGTTCCATTGTAATTGATGACACAAAGCACTTCATTACACCAGAGATGTTTTGCAGGCAGCATTCACCGTGCTGAAAGGAGTCGGTTTCTCTTGGAGTGTTTTTTTTTTTTTTTTTTTTAAGGTTGTATGGAATTTGCATAAATACGTACAATGACATTTTCTAAGCAGGAGTCATTTAGGAAAAAAAAAAACAGAAACAAACCAAGGAAACATGAAACATAGCCATGGGGACATGCATCATTATTAAAGTTTATACACCTTTATACCACTGTGCTGCGATGTCCAATTCTCAAATATGATTGGACATAAGGAGACACTGAAGGAAGGAGTCTCCAGCGTCAGAGCTTTGCAACAGGTAGAGGTGAAGCTGTAACTTTACGTTTTCTCAGTAACAAGAACAATCTGTGTTTTTTTTTATTTTATTTTATTTTATTTTTTACATTTTTGGTCTCATTAACTTCGAGGCCGGTGAGGGAACGACTGTTTATAGCTGCTATAACGTAAGTGAGAGCTCGTTTCATGGACATTGCACAGCATTAAATATAGCTATAAACGGATAAAAAATAGTAGGAAATGTCTCTCTTTGTAACAGTTGGAAAATTGACATGGTGTAAGAGGAATAAAACACGTTGGGACATGCTTTTATTGGAAAATAATCAACTTTAGGGTGGTAGCAGTAAGTTCACGATATCACACCAACACCGCACCATTGATTATGTTCCAGTCCTATGGGTAGTTTGTTTGTTTTTTTATTCCAGAATTTAAAAAGACAAATTTAAATATATATATATATATATATATATATATATTTTAGGTTTGCTGTGACAAGCTGGAGAACCCAAGACCGATTGTGCCTGTTACTGTTTAAAGCATAATCACTCTCTGAGATTAAAAGTTTGCCTCCGTTTGCAAACTCCATTTTCATTCGAGTTTGCATATTTGGCCTAACGATACGATCGGCCCAGTCTGAATGAAACGAGACAGACACAGAGCTGTAATTAAGGAAGTCATTATGCGGAGAAACAGCCCGTAATGGACAGCCTTCTGCTGTTAGCTTTTTGTGCTCACCATGACTAAGTCTCCAGCGGGAGCGATAAGGAGTGTTTACAGGGTGTGTCAGCAGCTTGGTCCCCCTTTTCTGCTTGCCAGGGTGTGTATGCATGTGTGGGTGTGTGTGGATTGGAGTGCACAGATGGACGACCAGACCCTGCTGTGTGTCAAAATATGAAGGTCTTGGGAGTATGTTGGAGCTACGTTGGTCACTGTGGACACTGTGGATAAAAAAAAAGAAGACATAATTATAATAACAATAAACAACCAAACTCACTGGACATGGTGAAAGCGGGTAAACAAACCATTAAACTAAAGCAAGAGACACTCAGGGATGACTACCTGGAACGTGGCCACTGTAGGAAGGAAGAGCTTGAAAGGCGACCATGCTGGAAGAACAGATGGAGAGAAGAAAGGCATGGAGGAGCGGAAGTAACAGAAACGACTGCGAGTAACAGAGCAGAGAGCAAACACAGGAGGAGGGAAAGGGAAAGACGGAGATGATCCAAGCTTGTTGAGATGTCTATCCAGGCCATTTTGTTCCTCTGTTTGGAGAGCTAATGACGCCTCCATCATGGCTCTGTGCCACGGAATCAGCTTTCCCAGCATGCAGTTCAGCTCTGATGGTGGCCAGCATGAGACTCTGGCAGAGAGACAGTGTTAAAAACTCTTATCAGAGGGAAAGTTATGCTTTAATGCAAGTTCAAAAAAGTCTAGAAGTTGCCAGATGATGTCATAGACTAATTGGCATATTTATTGAATCGCCATGATTGTTTGCATATCAAAACACTATACATGGAGAGGGAAGATTTTTGGAAGATATAACAAGAGTAGAGTTTTATCAGAACAGAAAAAAATAAGGGTTTGGTCACAGAAGGACAAAGAAAGTACATATTTGTAAAGAATTCTATAATTCCTATCAAGAACGCAGACAAAATGAAGCAATGGAAGTGGGGAGGTGAGAAATAGACACAAAGGAAATGGTTACAGATGAAATCTCACTTTTATTACTGTAAATATCAACAATAGAGTTTAAAACCAAGAACCAAGAAGTGGTGATCAGTGATTGGTTATCTGGAAAATTGATGATCAGAGATTGGTCATTGAGAACACCGATCAGTCATTGGTGGTCTGGAACAATTATGATCAGTGATTGATTGTTGGGATCATTGATGATCGCCCATTGGTCATTGACAAAAATGATGTATTGTTTGTCTAGAACAATGGTGATCACTGATTGGTCATTGATAACAATGGTGATCACTGATTGGTTGTCTGGAACAATGGTGATCACTGACTGGTCATTGATAACAATGGTGATCACTGATTGGTTGTCTGGAAAAATGGTGATCAGGGATTGGTCATTGATAACAATGGTGATCACTGATTGGTTGTCTGGAAAATTGGTGATCACTGATTGGTCATTGATAACAATATTGATCACGGATTGGTCACTGATAACAATGGTGATCACTGATTGGTTGTCTGGAAAAATGGTGATCACGGATTGGTCATTGATAACAATGGTGATCACGGATTGGTCATTGATAACAATGGTGATCACTGACTGGTTGTCTGGAACAATGGTAATCACTCATTGGTCATTGAGAACAATGTTGATCACTGATTGGCTGTCTGGAACAATGGTAATCACTCATTGGTCATTGAGAACAATGATGATCACTGATTGGTTATTAGAGCCTGATCAGAGGTTTGGCAAATCTAGAAATAATGTCTTGAAGTTTGCAACACTGCAGCGAGATCAATAATTGTATAGAGATGCTGAGCCAATCATGACTTTCTGTTCTTGCTGCATCGCAATGTTAGCAACAAAATCTCCATTTCATTTCAGAGTTATTATCCTGAGAGAAATGTATGTGAAATGATCAAAGTCTAATTATCCAAGTCCTGTCAAAGACCTGGACGAAATCATCCTACTGTCACATGCCTGTTCTTCTGACTGACACATGCTTAGGAGATATCATATCATACTATATGATATCAATAATGACTATATGCCATGATGTGAGTGAGATCTTACTAAATCTGAGATTTTGTCGATAAGTGAAACTCACAAATAAAGACCGATCTGCTCAGGAATTACATTTGGGAGACGAATGATAATGTCATCAGGGTAGAACAACATTAATTCATCTGGAGAGAGAAAATGGGCAATATTAGCTTTATGAGTCCCTACAGGACTGACTTAGCATGAACTCAGAGTCTGGAGAGAAATAAGACGAGACAGACGGGTCAATCAGAGCGCCTTGATGTGACTGACAGGATGATGAGCACACAGGGACTTTGGCTTAGAAAAACTTTGAAAGGCCTCTATAATAAATCACAGAGACATACAGGTAAAATGAGAAAGGCCGGAAAACTAAAAACGAAGCCACGAGGAAATTGATTTTTTTTCTTTTCTTTTTTTTAACCGGATCTTAGTGCCTGCTAATCAGGCAGGCAGGTAAACAGGATTCAAGACTGGCAGCTGGAGCTCTGGGAATATAATCGACGTGGCTTAAGGGCTCAGCCGCTTCAGATGATACAATTTGCCCAGGGCAATGGTGTAAATCACAATTAAAGTGGCGAGCGTGGAAGCCTGATGGCGGCCCACTTCAGGGAGTCGAGGCCCTCAGTCAGAATATATTGATAGGATTTTACGGAATGAGGAAAAGGCGCTTTATGGAAGGGGGGCGATGGGAAGGAAGGAGAACGTGGACGATGGCCAAACTTGGCTTGAAGAGGATAAGAGGAGAAGAGCTAGTTAAAGTGTTTAATGATGAGTTTTGCAGGTTTGGTGTATTGTAATGTGATGTGATGTGGTGTGATCTGGTGTTGTGTGGGGTGATGTGGTGTGGTGTGGTGTGATGTTGTGTGGTGTGATGTGATGTGGTGTAGTGTGATGTGGTGTGGTGTGATATGGTGTGGCGTGATGTTGTGTGGTATGACGTGGTGTTGTGTGGTGTAATGTTGTGTGGTGTGGTGTTGTGTGGTGTGAAGTGGTGTTGTGTAGTGTGGTGTGGTGTGATGTGGTGTTGTGTGGTGTGATGTGTGGCGTGGTGTTGTGTGGTGTAATGCTGTGTGGTGTGATGTGGTGTTGCGTGGTGTTGTGTGGTGTGATGTGGTGTTGTGTAGTGTGGTGTGGTGTGGTGTTGTGTGGTGTGGTGTGATGTGGTGTTGTGTGGTGTGATGTGTGGCGTGGTGTTGTGTGGTGTAATGCTGTGTGGTGTGATGTGGTGTTGTGTGGTGTTGTGTGGTGTGGTGTGGTGTTGTGTGGTGTTGTGTGGTGTGGTGTGGTGTTGTGTGGTATGATGTGTTGTGATGTGGTGTTGTGTGAGGTGTTGTGATGTGATGTGGTGTTGTGTGGTATGATGTGTTGTGATGTGGTGTTGTGTGAGGTGTTGTGATGTGATGTGGTGTGGTGTGGTGTGATGTTGTGTGGTGTGATGTGATGTGGTGTAGTGTGATGTGGTGTGGTGTGATATGGTGTGGCGTGATGTTGTGTGGTATGACGTGGTGTTGTGTGGTGTAATGTTGTGTGGTGTGATGTGGTGTTGCGTGGTGTTGTGTGGTGTGATGTGGTGTTGTGTAGTGTGGTGTGGTGTGATGTGGTGTTGTGTGGTGTGATGTGTGGCGTGGTGTTGTGTGGTGTAATGCTGTGTGGTGTGATGTGGTGTTGCGTGGTGTTGTGTGGTGTGATGTGGTGTTGTGTAGTGTGGTGTGGTGTGGTGTTGTGTGGTGTGGTGTGATGTGGTGTTGTGTGGTGTGATGTGTGGCGTGGTGTTGTGTGGTGTAATGCTGTGTGGTGTGATGTGGTGTTGTGTGGTGTTGTGTGGTGTGGTGTGGTGTTGTGTGGTGTTGTGTGGTGTTGTGTGGTATGATGTGTTGTGATGTGGTGTTGTGTGAGGTGTTGTGATGTGATGTGGTGTTGTGTGGTATGATGTGTTGTGATGTGGTGTTGTGTGAGGTGATGTGGTGTTGTGTGGTATGATGTGGTGTGATATGGTGCTGTGTGGTGTGTTATTGTGTGGTGTGGTGTGGTGTGGTTGGTGTGATGTGATGGGGTATTGTGTGGTGTGGTGTGGTGTTGTGTGATGTGGTGTTGTGTGGTGTGGTGTGATGTGGTGTGGTGTGATGTGATATTGTGTGATGTGTTGTGTTGTGTGGTATGATGTGGTGTGGTGTGGTATGATGTGATGTGGTGTGAGGTGGTGTGGTGTTGTGTTGTGTGGTATGATGTGGTGTGATGTGATGTTGTGTTGTGTGATGTGGTGTTGTGTGGTGTGGTGTTGTGTGGTATGATGTGGTGTGATGTGATGTGTTGTGTGATGTGGTGTTGTGTTGTGTGGTATGATGTGGTGTGGTGTGGTGTTGTGTGGTATGATGTGTTGTGATGTGGTGTTGTGTGGTGTGGTGTGGTGTTGTGTGGTATGATGTGTTGTGATGTGGTGTTGTGTGGTGTGGTGTGATGTGGTGTGGTGTGATGTGATATTGTGTGATGTGTTGTGTTGTGTGGTATGATGTGGTGTGGTGTTGTGTGGTATGATGTGTTGTGATGTGGTGTTGTGTGATGTGGTGTTGTGTGGTGTGGTGTGATGTGGTGTGGTGTGATGTGATATTGTGTGATGTGTTGTGTTGTATGGTATGATGTGGTGTGGTGTGGTGTGGTATGATGTGTTGTGGTGTGAGGTGGTGTGGTGTTGTGTTGTGTGGTATGATGTGGTGTGATGTGATGTTGTGTTGTGTGATGTGGTGTTGTGTGGTGTGGTGTTGTGTGGTATGATGTGGTGTGATGTGATGTGTTGTGTGATGTGGTGTTGTGTTGTGTGGTATGATGTGGTGTGGTGTGGTGTTGTGTGGTATGATGTGTTGTGATGTGGTGTTGTGTGGTGTGGTGTGATGTGGTGTGGTGTGATGTGATATTGTGTGATGTGTTGTGTTGTGTGGTATGATGTGGTGTGGTGTGGTGTGGTATGATGTGATGTGGTGTGAGGTGGTGTGGTGTTGTGTTGTGTGGTATGATGTGGTGTGATGTGGTGTTGTGTGGTGTGATGTGGTGTTGTGTGGTGTGATGTGGTGCTGTGTGGTGTGGCGTGATGTGGTGTGGTGTTGTGTTGTGTTGTGTGATGTGGTGTTGTGTGTTGTGGTGTCTTCCTCTCCTTTCTTCCCTTCATTATTTTTTTTCTCTTCCCCCTAACACATGATACAGCTGCACTCACTTCATTTTGTCCCGTTGATCCCCCCCATCACGCAGGCCTGACAGCGGATGTAAAACAAGCCAAGCTTTGCGTTGTTGTGGGTTTGGTTGTGCAGCAGTGCAGTAAGTAGTACACATCCAGGTTTCTTATTCTGCCTCTGACAGGATGTCCTGTCCTCTCTGCTCCAGCTTGACATTTAACAACTGTAGGGTTGAGATGCTATCAGGAACAGAGCATGTCAGCCGCAATTCCAGCAAAGAAGGCATCTGCTTTTCCTTCTGTGAGAAAAAAAATGCAGTTCAGCTACAAATCACAGGTCTCTATTAACTCGCTTGTTCTAATTCTGCTACATTATCGTTTCTATAGTAACAGCTCATTTACAGGAACCCTTTCCATATAAAAGGATTAAAAACGTCAGAGTTTTGTTTTGTTTTTAGCATTTTTGGCGCTTTCTCACTAACACGACTGCGGGTTTTGTCTTATTAATTTTACGAGAGTAAAATAAAAAAAAAAATGGGAGGAGACTGTTTACAGCTGCTAATGAAAGGAACAGGAAACTGTTTTGCGGATGGTCCACGACAATAAATGCGATTATAAACGCATAAAAAGAATCATTGTAAAATTGGTGCGTTATAAGAGGAATAAAACACTTGCTAACACGTAACCTTTAACTCCACGCTGTCGTTGATTCTTTTCTAAAACACCATACCCGACTGTGTTTTCTTCCTTATCGCCAGAGTAACTCATGATAGCATTTTCTCTCTCCATTTGAATATTCCATTACATCCACGTCTTGTTTCGCCGAATCAATTTTGATTGAAAGTTGACCACAAGTTGAGTGACACTAATAGACTTTGGATGGCTGCTGTGTATAATCGTGTCCCTCCCGAATAAACAGGTGGTTAAGTACACATAATTGAATCTACTGACTCTCTCGCCACACTGAATATTTCATTACGGCCCGAGAGTGCAGAGCAGGAGGGTGAAGCGGTGATGGAGGGGGAGAGAAGTCGCCAGTGACTGACACACTCCTGCTCATCTATTATACAGCGTGTTCCAGTCAAGGCCAACAATTTCCCACCAAGCAGAATGCCAATCCTCGCGGCGTCCTTTTTAGCAACATCCTCGCGAAAATCACCACCGACTGTCGATGTTGAGCCGTTTAGCCTGCCGGGTCGTGCAGTAAATGAACGACTTGGCATCCAGGACTTGATTTCCTGGAATCTCACGATGTATACTGCTCTTTTTATTTCTTTTCGCAGAATATTCCATTCAGATTTTAACTTGTTGGGACAAGCTACGGTCAATTTTCTGACTTATAACGCTGCGATCTGAATTCTGGATTCTGATTGGTTACTATTTATCGATCCTATATAACAGCAGCTCTGAGAGATGTGCAGCACCAAAACACAGGTTTATATCTGTATGTACTGTAGCTTCTATAGTAGCAACTTACAAAGTTCTCATATTTAAGGAAGGAGTCTCCAGTGTAAGTGCTTTGTAATGGCTAGTAAGATTTCCGACGTCTTCAGGACAGAGGACAATGACATCACAAGCTGTGTTTTACTTCAAAAAAAGAGAAGAAAGAGAGGCTTGGTGAAGGAATGACCGTTTATAGCTGCTATAACGTAAGTGAGAACAGCAACTAGTTTGCTTTGCAGATGTTCCACAACAACAAATGGATGAAAAATACAAGGCGTCATTCTTTAAGTTAAAAAAAAAAAAAAAACAACATTGGCAAATTGCTGTCATATAAGAGGAATAAAACACAGTGGGTCATGCTTTAGCTGTTCTAGACGCTCAAAGCGAGGGGCGGGGGGGGGGGGGGGGGGGGTCCTCCTCAAACACCACTAGTGTGTAGCATCCACCTGGATGATGCGACGGTAGCCATATTGCACCAGAACTCCCACCACTCAATATCTATTAGTGGAGAGGAGAGGAAAGTGATGTAGCTAATTCAGAGATGGGGATTATTAGGAGGCCATGATAGATTAGGACAAATGGCGGAAATTCGACAGAACACCATGGTATAGGAAATGAATCAAGTTTGTTGTGGTAAGAGCAACTCTGCTTCCTCAGCTCATTCTACCTTTGATTATTTTCCTATAACAGTACGACACAGTGTGTTTTATTCCTTACTTATTGATATGTAGATGTTAACTTCGGAATATTAGCATATCAGGATTATCCTTATATCTTCAAATAAAGATTATCTTCAAGAGCATATTTTCCCTCCCTCGATTATTCTTATAAACAATCCATCGTCCTCTCATTTCCCCAATTTGTCCTGTTTTGAGATGTCTCTTCTTTTTTTAAAAGCACCTAACAAAACAGTTTAAAGATGGCAGTTACTTCTGAAGCACGGCTCTTTGATTTATCCGGCTCTAGTCCCTGGGATCAAGAGTAAAAGGCTTGAAGCCTCACTCCTGTCTGCCGTCTTCTCCTAATGAGACAAAAACTCTTTGTTCCAAAGGATGGAGAGAAAAAGGGCAAAAGAGCAGGAAAAGATTGGAGAACAGGCATGAATATATATCGAGGCAGAGAAAGAAAGAGCGAAGACGATGGGATGCTGATGTCACGCTGATGCAATGAGTATTTACAGAGAATGAAGACGTTTGAAGTCCTGCTGGTCATGAGAGAGAAAAATATTAAGAACTGGGTTAAATATTAGATGAAGTGTGGAATAAAAGTGGAGCTGCTGCATGGTTAAAGTGAATACAAGAGCTGCTAAGTGATTTATTTACATTTAATTATTTCCGCATTGAATCAGTGAATCAAAAAGAACCGCAGTGTGTCTTACATCAGGACTGGACTTGGATGATAGATGATTTGTTGTTGACTAAGCAGTTAAAACCCAGAAAAGATGGATGGACTCATATTTATTCATTTGGCAGGCGCTTTTATCCAAAGTGACTTACAAGTGAAGCAGGACTGAATTAGTTTTTGAGCGAACCAGTGGTTCTCTCAACCTTCTTGTCACTAGTGCAGATCTGTAACAGCTAAGCTACCATGGCCTGACCTGACCATTGGAATATGTAGAAATAGTATTTTCAAAAGTCTTTTGCCTAAAGTTTAAAGTGCTGGAAACTCACTCTTATCCTGAAACTGAAGCATGAGGAACATGAGGAAGAAATGTGTGCTTGTTGCATACCGGGATGTAAACTGGTCCTAATGGCCACACAGGAGAAAGCTGAAGGATTGACACCAAAACTCTCTTTACAACCAGAAATTCCCACACGTAGAAAGGTCTTGATACTCAAATTCCAAAAGTTTTTGATACTCAGAGTTATGGTCGAAAGTACCATTTTACTCATATCCAAAAAATAGTTTAGAAATTCCAGTAATTCCCTGACCTCAAATACAAAGTTTCCTAGTTTAGAAATTGCAGTAATTCCCCGACCTCAAATCCAAAGATTCCTAGTTTATAAATTCCAGTAATTCCCTGACCTCAAATCCAAAGATTCCTGGTTTATAATTTCCAGTAATTCCCTGACCTCAAATCCAGATTCCTGGTTTATAAATTCCAGTAATTCCCTGTTCTCAAATCCAAAGATTCCTAGTTTATAAATTCCACTAATTCCCTGACCTCAAATCCAGATTCCTGGTTTATAAATTCCAGTAATTCCCCAACCTCAAATCCAAAGATTCCTAGTTTAGAAATTCCAGTAATACCCCAACCTCAAATCCAAAGATTCCTAGTTTAGAAATTCCAGTAATTCCCCAACCTCAAATCTAAAGATTCCTAGTTTATAAATTCCAGTAATTCCCCAACCTCAAATCCAAAGATTCCTAGTTTATAAATTCCAGTAATTCCCTGTCCTCAAATCCAAAGATTCCTAGTTTAGAAATTCCAGTAATTCCCCAACCTCAAATCTAAAGATTCCTAGTTTATAAATTCCAGTAATTCCCTGACCTCAAATCTAAAGATTCCTAGTTTATAAATTCCAGTAATTCCCTGACCTCAAATACAAAAATTCCTAGTTTATAAATTCCAGTAATTCCCTGACCTCAAATCCAAAGATTCCTGGTTTATAATTTCCAGTAATTCCCTGACCTCAAATCCAGATTCCTGGTTTATAAATTCCAGTAATTCCCTGTTCTCAAATCCAAAGATTCCTAGTTTATAAATTCCAGTAATTCCCTGACCTCAAATCTAAAGATTCCTGGTTTATAAATTCCAGTAATTCCCTGTCCTCAAATCCAAAGATTCCTGGTTTATAAATTCCAGTAATTCCCTGACCTCAAATCCAAAGATTCCTAGTTTATAAATTCCAGTAATTCCCCAACCTCAAATCCAAAGATTCCTAGTTTATAAATTCCAGTAATTCCCCAACCTCAAATCTAAAGATTCCTAGTTTATAAATTCCAGTAATTCCCCAACCTCAAATCTAAAGATTCCTAGTTTATAAATTCCAGTAATTCCCCAACCTCAAATCTAAAGATTCCTAGTTTATAAATTACAGTAATTCCCTGTCCTCAAATCCAAAGATTCCTAGTTTAGAAATTCCAGTAATTCCCCAACCTCAAATCTAAAGATTCCTAGTTTATAAATTCCAGTAATTCCCTGACCTCAAATACAAAGATTCCTAGTTTATAAATTCCAGTAATTCCCTGACCTCAAATACAAAGATTCCTGGTTTATAATTCCCAGTAATTCCCTGACCTCAAATCCAGATTCCTGGTTTATAAATTCCAGTAATTCCCTGTCCTCAAATCCAAAGATTCCTGGTTTATAAATTCCAGTAATTCCCCAACCTCAAATCCAAAGATTCCTAGTTTATAAATTCCAGTAATTCCCTGACCTCAAATCCAAAACCATAATTTTAGTAAAATCTGAAAATTCCTTCTCAGATCCAAAAGGTCCTGGATAATCAGATACAAACATTCCTAGCTTACTGTATAACCTCCAATAATTCCCCAACCTCAGATCACAAAACTTCCTGGTTACCCAGATCCAACACTTCCTTGTTTATTAATTCCAATAATTCCCTAACCTCAGATTCAAAAGTCCCTGGTTACTGGGATTCAAAAATTGACTTCCAACACTTCCCCAACCTCAGATCCCAAAACTTCCTGGTTACTCAGATCCAATATTTACTTGTTTACTAGTACAAATCATCCCCCTACCTCAGAACTAAAACATCCCTGTTACTCAGATCCAAACATTCCTGGTTTATTAGATCCAATAATTTTCCTGACCTCAGGTCTTATTACTCAGAATCTGCTACACAGATCCAAATGTATATCTTACTTACTGTATATCCAAAAAGTATGCCTTAGATCTTGATTAGATACCTGTTACTCAGACCCAAGTTTATTAGTTCTAGTAATTCCCTGACCTCAGATCCAAAAAGACCATTTCACTCATATTGGAAAATTCCTAGTTTCACTCCCAACAATTCTCCAACCTCAGACCCAAAAAGCCCGTGGCTACTCAGATTCAAAATCTCCTAGTTCATTAGTCCAAATAATGCCTTGACCTCAGATTCAAAAGGTCCCTGTTACTGAACTCCAAAAGTTCCTAGTTTAGTCGTTTCAACAATTTCCTTGACTTTATTACTCAGAACCAAAATTGTTATTTAGATCCTACACAGACTCAAAAAACATTCTCTTGTTTATATCCAAAAAGCCCGAGTTCCTCCGATCCTAATTAGAGCCATTAATTCTCTAACCTCAGATCTAGGAATGCTCTGTTAGTTTATTAAAAACAAAGATTGCTAGTCAGATCCAAAGACAAGAAATTCTGCTAATTGGATCTCCATTATTTCGTCCCAAAACGTTTTGGTTACTCCGATGTCAGAAGTCAGTGATTCAGAATTGTCAACAATGATGTCCACAAAAATAGAGGAAGTTTTCATTTTGAATTTTACTCAAACTGTTCCCTAGGAGGTAACACCTCATGCCTGGCAAATGAAAACGTGTGGAAAAGTGCCTGCTGCGATTTTCTAGCCAAGCGACTTCCACAACAATTAAGAGCTGATGTTTTATCCGGAGAGAGGGAGGGAGCGGCGATGCTCCGCAGAGCCGCTGACAGCTGATGTATTCGGGATGAGATTATGTCCTCTGGCACCTGGATAATCTTGCATTAGAGGTGATTAAACTCACAGGGGTCCTCTTTGTTCCCCCGACAGGTGCCCACGTCACGCCTGATGGGTTTTAGGAGAAAAATGCAGTACTCCGGCAGGTCCCAGCTGTCGGTCCGTTTTTTTCCGGTGCAAAACCAGGCCGGGAAGCTCTAATGTGTGTGTGTGGGTGAAAATGAAATTAGCAGGATGCGGTGGAAAACCTGCAGTGTCACGGAGGACGATGTTTGATGTTTGTTATGTTTCAGAAGGCACATGTGTTTGGCTCTCTGCTAAACGACTTTGTAAACTCGCTTGTTTTACCTCACAAAATTGACAGTGGCCTGTAAGTGCAAGACACATCAACGAACAAAAAATGCAACGACAAATCAGGGAAACACAAACAACACGACAGCACGTTCGACGACACTTCGAGATTAAGTCAAAACAAAAAGGGGCGGTCCTTATCGAGCGTCGTATGCTCGTCGCTGATTGGCTACAGCGCGCGTTTGAGAAGTGGTGGAAAACAAAGAGCTGAAGGATGTTTACAATAAGAGGACAAATGAGAATAAAATGATGAACTGGTGAACTTTTGTTTCTGCTTATTTTCATATGATGTTAGTTTTGATACGCTGTTCACTTCGCACTGCGTTAATGCAAACACTGAAAAAACACGTGACGGAAACCGGGTTGTTCCAACGAACAAATTACTCCTCGCTATAATAATGTAAATAACTTAAGTGAAATTGTTTTCGCTATGCTAACTAGATCACACAGCAAAAATGCGCGATTCTTTCCTTTTGATATTCATATGTACGTGTACGTGTACGTGTACGTGTATGTGTTCATGTACGTGTACGTGTACGTGTATGTGTATGTGTTCATGTACGTGTACGTGTACGTGTATGTGTATGTGTTCATGTACGTGTATGTGTATGTGTTCATGTACGTGTACGTGTATGTGTACGTGTACGTGTATGTGTTCATGTACGTGTACGTGTACGTGTACGTGTTCATGTACGTGTATGTCTAGGACTGCCACTCTATTTTGAATTTCTAATTTTGCTGTTTTGTAAATTTGGTTTTTCTGACAAATTTTTGATTTTGCTATTGCAAATTCAAAATATTGGTTTTGTTGTTGAGGTTTTTTTTTTTTTTTTTTTAAATTTTTTAGTTGCTTTGCTGATGTGCATTTAGATTTGCTGTGGTTTAGTGTGGTTTGGTTCTTTTTTATGGCAAGGTTTTGGTTTTGTTGGCACATTTTTAACTTTGTTGTCACATTTTTTTTTTTATTTTATTTTGCTGTCACGTTTCTGATTTTGCTGTTGAATTTTTGTTTTTGCTGTCAAATTTTTTTATTTTGGGGGCGCACGGTGGCTCGGTGGTTAGCACGTTCGCCTCACGCCTCCAGGGTCGGTGGTTCGATTCCCACCGTGGCCCTGTGTGTGCGGAGTTTGCATGTTCTCCCCGTGCTGCGGGGGTTTCCTCCGGGTACTCCGGTTTCCTCCCCCAGTCCAAAGACATGCATGGTAGGCTGATTGGCGTGTCTAAAGTGTCCGTAGTGTATGAATGAGTGTGTGTGTGTGATTGTGCCCTGCGATGGACTGGCACCCTGTCCAGGGTGTACCCCGCCTTGTGCCCCATGCTCACTGGGATAGGCTCCAGGTTCCCCGTGACCCTGAAAAGGATAAGCGCTATAGAAGATGGATGGATTTTTTTTTTGCTTTGCTCTTGCGCTTCTGGTTTTGTGGTTTTGCTGTTGTTGTTGTTTTTTTTTTTTTAATGATTATTTGCTTTGCTGAAGTGCTTTTAGAGTTACTGTGGTTTTGTTCTTTTTTATGGCAAGGTTTTGGATTTTCACATTTTTAGATTTGCTGTCATAGTTTTGGTTTTGTTGCTGCATTTTTGGTTTTGCTGTCACATTTTTTTTATTTATTTTCCTGCTGCGTTTCTGTTTTTATTGTCATGGTTTTAGTTTTTCTGTCATGTTTCTGGTTTTGCTGTCCGGTTTTCTGATGTGCTTCTGTGATTCTGATTTTGAACCACAAGATTTGAAAACTATGGATGCTCAGTTTACAGTATATCTCCTCTTCAACATGTTTACTAGAGTAAAAGTAAAAGCACTAACTTGCAAGGCCAAGGGCTTCGAGGTCATCGTTCAAATGGAAATGTAAATTTTCATAGAGGTTTTTTATTTATTTATTTATTTATTTTTTCCCGTGACCCAAACGCAAGTCCGATCTGTCAGAGAGGAAAGCAAGGAGAACAAAGCGTGCGCTCAGACGCTTAACTCGAACTTTAACCTCTATCAGTGCGCGCTGTGCTGCAGGCAGCTGGTGGGTTTGACGTCCGAAATTAGTTTCGGGTTTTGTTTCGCTGTCTTCGCGCGGTTTTGCATTCTGTTAGTGCACTGAATTACGCATTATTTGCTCCCTGATTGTGTATTCCGGACCCCTTCCCAACACTACACTATTAAACAAAACACATTTTTGTGACATTTTCTCAGCATGAACAGAACTTTCTGGAAGTTTGACCTTTTTTTGGAGTTGGGAAAGGCACCTCCTCCACAGCCGGTGGCAGAACTTGGACAGATGGAATTTGTTTTCCTCGTTCTCCTCTCTCTTTTTTAATTCTTCATCGCGTCACCTCCCTCTCTTTTCTTGATCTATTAGTTATGCATGTGGGAAGGTGTGCAGTTGTTGGCAAAAAGACAAAAGTGCCAGAAGTTTTCCTTTTCTCAGTGTCTTCAATAAAGGGCAAGGCAAAGACAGCCACGTGGGAATCGCATATGAATGCAACTGTAATTAAGCTCCTTGTTTTCCGCGGAAGACAGAAACGCTTGATCTTTACCCGGATGCTGGCTAGTAAACTCCTGCACAAACAATCTCAGCTGTCCATGAGGACTTGTTTTTTACTTTTATTATTATTATTATTATTATTATTATTATTATTATTATTTTACAGTTGTCCTCCTGCAGAAGTCCTGAGTCACTTTATTTGGATGGAAGAACTGCATTCAGCTTGTATGTGAGAATACGGCGGTCTTAAGGGACTTCATTCGGGATGGACACTGGGTCATTTTTATACTGAGGGATGAATTTAGCTCTGTCTGCACGAACTGAACCACAGGAGACCCAGTGCTCTCACTACATTCCAACAGAAATATGAAAACAAACAAAAACATCGTTGGTATATTAGCTTTCAAAAATAAAACTGCCAGTCGATGGGAAGCCATTCGTTTATTTCAGGATTGTGGGCCTGAAACAGAGTTTTTCGTTGTTGTTGTTGTTCTAATTTGATTTTACTTCTAAGAAAATGCACCAATCAGCTTTTTTTTTTTTTTTTTTTACCCCATCAAGACAAATGCCAAATAATGATCCTCACAACTTAAAGGCGAGTCCAAGATTGCAGTGCTATTTAGGTTTTATTTTTGCATTTAATCTTACAGACCATGCATTTATTCATTAAAAAAATATCTTATTTCTTTCAGAGTTTCCATTGCTGACGCACTGCGTTTTGTTCCTAAACGAGTTCAGCGTCACAGAGTCGAGTTTTTTTGTTTTTTTTTGTTTGAAATCCACAACTCGATATCCTTGAAAGTAAAGAACACAAGAACTGGAGACTTTTCTTCTTCCAGAGATCATCGGGAAATTTGGATGATGCAACTTCCAAGACTTGTGGAATATTCCAGATATTTCAATTTGGGATGAATGCGTTCAGGTAGGTTTTTCATAACCTACTGGATAATGTAATGGATGACAGAAAGTTCCGAGTACAACACAGATATACAGTTTGAAGTGTTTGAATGTATAAAATATATTGAATTATAAGTTCTTTGTCTGGAACATGCACATAGGATGGGATTAAAATGAATTTTAGCTTTACTTTGCGGCCGCTTTTGTAAATATGATGGCACGCCGATCGTGGAAAAACCCTAAAGAAAGCGAAGCGTCCTCTCCTTCCACCGGCTGAACGGACGATCCGAGCCAGGTAGTCCATTACCGATGCCATTAAACCCAACCTGAGCCAATATATTCATGAGAAAGCCTGAATGATGAAGGCGAAGTGTTTGGGAATTCACAAGCCCGATCACGTTTCCCCCGGAGAGAACGTGTGCCAGTAAACCTGACAGTGCTACATTAGATATGCACAACTCGTATATGTTTTCTCGAACACTTGGCTTGACCTTTTATTAGCATCACAGTCGCAGTGTGTGCAGCGAGTGTGCCGAATGCTGCGTGTTTTTTCGGCTGCGGTTCTCCGAGCCCCTGATGATCATCCCACTCTACACAGGATTTATTGTGCGTCTGGTTGCGAAAAAACCCAATTAGAGCTCCTCTCTCCTGCGATCAGTCAAATCACAGTGCTTGCTGAACCAAAACTCAGCATATGGTGGGCATGCATGTTGTTTTTGTGTGTGTGTGTGTGTGTGTGTGTAAATGATATAAACAGACACGCAGTGCCTTTCAAAATCATCACTCAATCAACCAGATGTGCGTTTATCCTCCAATGCAATTTAAAGCATTTTCCTGCTGTATTTCTGTTCGTTCCGTGAGAAGCGTTGCTGTCTCACACCAACTTCTTATTTCTAGCGGAAGTGACAATGAGGTTCAGTTTAAAATAACTCAAACATAAGGGATGATGGTCAGGTTCGAGTGTTAGCTAAAAAAAAAAAAAACCCTCAGACAAAAACAAAAAAAACAAAATAAACAGAGATTGTTTTCTCGCTCATCAGTTTGTTCATGAGAAGCATGAACTCCAGCATAGGAGTAATGGAGACGTTGGTGAAAAAGATTAGACTCAATGTCCCAGAATGCAATGCAGCTATGTAAAGCTGAGTAAAGCTGGTAGCGTGTCGGCTAGTTAGCGGTCTATGAAACGACAAGCGCGATGGTGATGGTGGTGGTATTAGCATGATCTGTTTGAACAGAGTGTACTGTACAGACTCATCGATCACACTCACAACTTCCTGTAAGAACGTGTGTGTGTGTGTGTGTGTGTGTGTCAAAGCTTAACTCCAATATGAGAAAACCAGAACCGGTAGCATATCCATCCATCCATCCATCCATCTTCTACCACTTATCCTTTTCAGGGTCACGGGGAAATCTGGAGACTATCCCAGGGAGCATGGGGCACAAGGCGGGGTACACCCTGGACAGGGTACCAATCCATCACAGGACACAATCACACACCCATTCATACACTACGGACACTTTAGACACGCCAATCAGTCTACCATGCATGTCTTTGGACTGGCGGAGGAAACCGGAGTACCCGGAGGAAACCCCCGCAGCACGGGGAGAACATGCAAACTCCACACACACAGGGCCACGGTGGGAATCGAACCCCCGACCCTGGAGATGTGAGGCGAATGTGCTAACCACTAAGCCCCGGTAGCATATGGAGTTACTAATATTTACCGCATGAAATAAATCTGATTCAGATGTGCTATCTGTTCCTGTCAGTCTTAGTGAAGGAGGTGTGGGGGCGTGTCCTGTGCACCTGTGAGTCTCAGTGAAGGAGGTGTGGGGGTGTGTCCTGTGCACCCGTCAGTCTCAGTCAAGGATGTGTGGGGGCGTGTCCTGTGCACCTGTCAGTCTCAGTCAAGGAGGTGTGGGCATGGGGCGTGTCCTATGAACCTACCAGTCTTAGTAGAGGAGGCGTGGCCGGTGTGCTAACTCTAAATTGTATGTTATTGAATCATAACTGCTTCGAATGTCTCTTTTATACATCAAATCATTCATGAAATATCACGATGTGTGTCACATCATCCAGAAGGATTTATATCAACCCTAGAAGGATAATATTTACTTCTTTTCTTGCTAGTTAAAACACATTACGAGAACAGCATTAGTTCCAGTCCTCTAACTTTTTTTTTTTTTTTTTTTTCTTGCAGTGCATGACTGGGTAGCTAATGAAGCACAGTCTATAGCGCTCTCTGTATTTTCATTTTATTTACACCTCTGCAGTGTGAGCTCTAAAGCTTCCTAAACAATAATTCATAAAGCGCAGTCTTGCTGGAGCGAGCTGTCACATTACAGCGACGTGTGATGGAGTGTCGTATATTTACCAGAAGACGCTGTACATTCGAGACCGTGCTGCTTTGGAAATGAACGACAGGGCATTTCTCACGAGGGCTTCAGAATCTATACAACTCTTTCTTTCCGTTTCTTCATTTCTTCATCCATCGCCACGTCATTTTTTTCCCATCCGGACGAGTGTTGAGAGAGTGATCAGATGGGGATTAGAAGGAATACACTCTGTTATCATAGTATTTAATATGCACACCAGAACTGAACCTTCATATACTGTTTTTAAATCTTCTCTCTCTCTCTCTCTCTCTCTCTCTCTCTCTCTCTCTCTCTCTCACACACACACACACAGATGTTTGTGATGCCATTAAAAGCCAATTACTAAAAATGAATGTTTTGCAAATGACAGTTACACCACATGCTCATGTATTCACAAAATCATACATAAGTGCCTTGAGTGGAAAAAAAAAAAACATTTTCCAGAGAAATGAGTTTATTGATTCATGATTATATTTCCCCCAGTTCAGAGAGGAAAAATCTCATTTCGATGCAGTCTTGTTTTCCTCCACTTGCCTCCAGGGCTTTGAGTCAGATCACTGCGTATTAAACTGATAATTTCCTCCGAATATTCAAGCCCTTGTCTAAAAAAAAAAAAAAAAAAAAAAAAAACGAATGCCAAGTTTCTGTGGCAGCACCTCTAATGAAATGGCCTCCTTTTAATCACTTATTATTCATAATGAAGGCTTCGACTTACGTTTAATTCTGTGGGGATCATTAAATGCGATAAATAATTCAACGAGTCTGCTGAAAAGTCCTTTAATTTACTTTAATTGATTCAAATGGATCTTTGACGAGACACTTAAGAGCACTCGGCCTGGCTCAGACAGAGGGAAATTGTGTTTACTGCCATCGCTGGCAGAAATATGACAAGTATGAAGAACATTGTCGCTATTTTGCTAATCACGGTGCAGGTGCTGTTTTTGCTCGTCTGGTGTTGCCGAGCGTTGTTTTACAACCACCTGCTCAATATATTGTTCTTTGATTGTGTCTGTTTTGATCTAAGCCTCAAAAATGATGGCGTGAAACAAAACAGTGTTCTTTATTTGGTTAAACATCTTAGAGATAAAGATTCTTTTGTTTTTTTTTTTAAAGCTGTTTGCATTCAAGACTTAGATATTTCATCCGTATGTACTTCTTGATTTTCCTCAGCTCTTGCTCCAGATTTGCCTTGATCACTGTTAACACCTACTCATTATTATTCATCATTCTTGACATCGTATATACAGTTGCAATCAAAATTATTCCGCCCCCATTGCAAGCCAGGTTTATTGTCGAAATGTACAGACTTTCAGCTGTTTGCGATGAACACATCAAACAAAAGCAATTGGAATAGTTCAATGAATGCTTCAAGCGGTTCCCCAAAACTCAACTGAAAATGCAACGTATAATGATTTCTCCAGTCTTAAAATTATTCACCCCCTTCATGGCGAGCATCTTTAGTACTCAGTAGAGCTCCTTTTGCTGTTATGACCTGCTGCTAACGAGATGCAGATCTTCTGCAGCGTTCCTGAGGAATCTTCTCCCGTTCCTCATGAGCATTGTCCTCCAGGTCAGTAATATTCTTGGGTTTGCGTGCTGAAACCGTCTTCTTCAAACCCCACCAGAGATTTTCTATGGGGTACAAGTCAGGTGACTGTGATGGCCCTGTAGAATCTTCCAGGACTTCTACAACCAAGCCTTGGTGGAATTTGAGGTATGCTTGGGATCATTGTCCTGTTGGAAGGGTCGATGACGCCCCAAGCTTCAGCTTCCTCACAGACGGTGTGATGTTTTCTCCTAGGATTTCCTGATACTTCAATGAATCCATCTCGCCTTCCACACGCTGCAGGTTTCCAGTACCAGAGGATGCAAAGCAGCCGCAGAGCATCACCGAGCCTCCACCATGCTCGACTGTGGACAAAGTGTTCTTTCTTCATTCTTCTTCCTCCAGACATACCGCTGATCCATCGTGCTGAAAAGTTCCAGTTTTGTTTCATTGCTCAACAGAACAGAATCCCAAAACTTCTGTGGATTATTTATGTGATTTTGAGCGACTTTTCTTGTGCTTTTGGGTCAGTAGCGGTGAACGCCTTGGAGTTCTGGCATGGAAACCTTCTGCGTTTAGTACACGCATTACTGTGCTCACTGAAACCTCAGTGCCTGTTACACCAGGTCTTGCTGCAGGTCTTTTACAGTCACTCGAGGGTTTTTCACAACCTGCCTTCTCACAAATCTGCTTGCCGCCACTGATAGCTTCTTTTTTCTGCCCCGTCCAGGTATTTCATACACTTTCTACCCCTAGCCAGTTCAGGTATTTCATACACTTTCTACCCCTAGCCAGTTCAGGTATTTCATGTGTTCCAGCTCAAACACACCTGCTGCAACTAATGAAGCCCTTGATTAGTTACATCAGGTGTGCTTGAGACAAAACCTGTTCTGAATACTTGTACTATTGTGAGGGATTCTATTCAGGGGGTTGAATAATTTTGAAACTGGAGAAGTCATTATAAGTTGCATTTGCACCACTCTGTAGTTGATTATTTTCCTATAGCAGCCTGGCACAGAGTGTTTTATTCCTCACATAATAGCTGACTTTCTGCTAGGACAGACCCTAGTTCTTACTTAACTTTTTTTGGTTTTAACTTTGATTATAGATTGTTGCCACCGTGCACCAACATCCTGTCCCTGTCTCCGGTTCCCAATTATTCCAGCGGTGACACATAATGCTGCAACCTGTGAACCATCCGCGCTTTTGTTTACTCCTTTTTGTCATTTTTTTCTCCACGTCATGTCTGTATTGGCATAACACTTAGAGCAGTTCCTTTCTGTCAAATCTCGCATTTCAGAGCCGAATCGATCGGGTAGACTGAACGAGGAGATAACGCGTCCTGCTTTCATGCCGTCATGGCTCGATCATTTTCGCTTAAAATTATTATTTAAAAAAAAAAAAAACATTCTCCTTAACAAGATTTTGTTCAAAAACTACTCACGTCACACAGCAATTAAATTTTTGTTAAGTCACTCAAGGGGACGAGAGCGACTCGAGTCACACTTAAAAGAGTGCGAGAAAGCTGCTTTAACTGAGGAATGTGAAATGGTCAGAGATATCAAGTGAAGAAGAAAGACAGAGCAGGGCTTAAGGGGCAGCTGCTCAAGGACATGGCGCCTCTTTTGATCACTTTCGAAACGGCAACCGGCAAAGACACAGGTACGTGTATGAGCATGTGTGAGTATCTGTGTGAAATAAGCAAGGAAAAAAAAAAAAGATCCTTGGCATGCACACTCATCTCAAACTCTGAGATAAAACACAGCCGTGTGCTATCCTGGCAATTTGGATGCCTGCGCTCTTGCATTGCAATCCCTCAAGATCTTTAACTTTATTTTGTGCTCGTCATTTGCATATAAACTACTTCATTAGGTATGCTCGGCTGTTTCCGACATGCTGGAGCTTATCAAATTAAGAACAGATAAATAAGTGAACAATTAAAGCTGACTGGAATATTAAAATAATCCATGAGTTCAACTCAACAATTGACCTTCTGATTGAAGTCCTGAATCAAGTGTTTGTGTTTTTGAATAGACAGCAATTATTTTCAGGACGTTTAGGAACCAGGGCTTGTTTTATCCATTTTTTATTATGTTTAATGTTGTAATGTTTTATTATTATTATTATTATTATTATTTATTTACTTACTTACGTTAACTTCTTTATTTTCTCACATATACATTACAACAGAGTGAAATTCTTTTCTTCGCAGCTTGTTAGGAAGCATGGGTCAGAACAGAGGGTCAGCCAAGATACACTGCCCCTGGAGCAGACAGGGTTAAGGGCCTCGCTCAAGGGCCCAACTGTGGCAGCTTGGCTTGCTGGGGCTTGAACTTGGCTTGCTCAGGCTTGAACCCTGACCTTCTGTTCAGTAACCCAGAGCCATAACCGTTGAGCCAACACTACAAAAGTTCTAAGTAGTCGTTCCCTCACCAGCTTCTGTCTTCTCTCTCTTGAAATGAATAAGACAAAAAAAAAAAAAAAAAAAAATCCCACATCTTTTCATGTCACCAAGATACTTCAAAGCATAAACTCCTCTGATTGTTACAAAGCACTGACTCTGGAGACTCCTTCCATAAATGTTACATAAACATCTCCTTACATAAGAAAATCCTCAACATATCAACAATACACATTTTCTTAAACCATCCATAAATGAGTCGTTACTATGGAAACATGAACGTATTAGAACGAATGCATTAACATAAACCTGTGATTTTATATATTAGAATACATTCATTCTAATACTTTATTCAAGTTTAATGGAGCAGAATTAGAGTTCCTGAGTGAGCATTGTTATTAGAGAGCGTTAACTAACCAGTCATGTGAGTTAATTGATACCTGACCGACCTGTGTGCAATTTATTCCGTCACCTCACCTCCACGCGTCTTACTTCCCATCTCTGATCCACTGAAAGGATTAAAAGTGTAAAGTTAATTGTTTGGCTAAATCCAAACACTTCAACAGAGACGGAGTAATTAACGGGGCTGGGATAGTGAAAATAATGAGAAACGACTGAATAATGTGATGTTATAAACCACTCTGTGGCCTTTTTACCTTTTAATCCAAATGACTTACAAGTGAGAATGAATCCAATCTAAGCACAGCGATGAGCAGATTGAGGTTTAAAGGTCCTGCTCAGGAGCTCAACAGTAGCTCTGTGGTTCTCCTGGGATTTCATCTCCGAACATTTCAGCCATCGGAACAGAGCTTCAGCTACGCAGCCACAGGATAAGGAACAAGTAGCAGGCTTTGTTTCAAGTTCAGCTTAGAGGATTTTAAATTGAAGTGTGAGCCAATAGAAAGCAGGTTTTTTATTGAGTGTGAGAGGACCAGAGGCCATACCTTCCTAGTGGGATCAGAGGCCACACTTTTTTTTGGAAGTAAAAGGTGCAGGGGTCTTCATTAATACTAACATGAGCTGAGGCCACACCTTCTTCACTGGGACTGACAGGAGCTGAGGCGACACCTTCTTCACTGGGACTGACATGAGCTGAGGCCACACCTTCTTCACTGGGACTGACAGGAGCTGAGGCCACACCTTCTTCACTGGGACTGACAGGAGTTGAGGCCACACCTTCCTCAGTGGAACTGACAGGAGCTGAGCCCACGCCTTCCTCTATGGAACTGACAGGAGTTGAGGCCACTCCTTCTTCACTGGGATTGACAGGAGTTGAGGCCACACCTTCTTCACTGGGATTGACAGGAGTTGAGGCCACGCCTTCCTCTATGGAACTGACAGGAGTTGAGGCCACTCCTTCCTCAATGGGACTGACAGGAGCTGAGCCCACACCTTCCTCAATGGGACTGACAGGAGTTGAGCCCACACCTTCCTCAATGGGACTGACAGGAGTTGAGGCCACTCCTTCCTCAATGGGACTGACAGGAGCTGAGCCCACACCTTCCTCAATGGGACTGACAGGAGTTGAGGCCACTCCTTCAATGCAACTGACAGGAGCTGAGGCCACTCCTTCTTCAATGGGACTGACAGGAGCTGAGCCCACGCCTCCTTCCCTGTGTCTGAGACTCACAGGTTATGCCTCCTTCACTGGGGCTGACAGGAACTGATGCCATGCCTCCATCATTGGGATTGACAGGAGACAAATCCACACCTACTTTACTGGGACTGACAGGAACCAAGGCCATGCCTCTTTCCCAGGGATTTACAGTCATAAATGCCATGCAGTACCTCCTTTACTGGCATTGACTGGCACAGAGGTCACACCTCTTTATCTGGTGATATCACTCAGTTTTGTGTTCATATCAGTGAACTTAAACCCTGTGAGTTCTCAAATCTTGCAAACAGGAGCCAAAAGTAGTCTTTTTGAAAAGCAACAAAAGCCAACTAATTGTTGACTAGCCTAAACACCCCACCTTTCAACTGCACACCTTTCTAAACGTCCCCTCTAAAACCTCATCACACCTAAGACCCACGATGATAAGATTAATCCTCTACCCCAGTGAAGAAAGTAGTGAGGCGAAGGCCTGTTGTAAGCACTACTTTAGTCCTTGCTTGGCACTGTGTGCAAAAACACCTTAAATCCTTAAACATTCCAAATTTTTTAACAGTGCTGGAATGATGAGTCCCCTCAACACTATTATGGATATGATTCCTTGGTGGTTAATGGGCCTAGATTTCTAATGTTTGCTTTTAGGATGCTCAAAAAACCCCTAAAATGTTCTTCAAGGTGTCTTTAAAAGTTCACTGGATAATTAAGTGTTCTTAGCTTCCAAACAACGGTTCTACTTGAAACCCTTTCTGATAGAGAAACACTGGGTTCACTACAGGACCTTTAAGGGTTCCTTCAGAGAATCAAAACAATCAAAAAACCTTAGATGTTTCTTCAAAGGTTGTTTAAGGGTACACTGGATAATTATGTGTTCTTAACTAGGGACACTCCCTGTTGAAGGAGCAGTGAATCTACAAAAATAAAATAAATAATAAAAAATTGTAGATGTTGAATATTGTGGGATCTGGTATAACCAATCCCCAGGGTTCTTCAAGATTCTTTGGATTCTTAAAGGAACTATCTTCCTAACGGTTCTATTTTGATTCCGAAAGAAAACCCATTGATGTAGGGTTATAGATACTGTAGATACTTAGAGGTGCTAGATGAACTTTTTGGGAAGTTCCTTTGTAAAGTTCTGGTAAAAAAGAAAGAAAGAAAGAAAGAAAGACATTCGGTTCACATTTAAAAAATATATTTTCCCATATTTTTTCTTTTTTTTTGGATTTTATATGGTACATGGTGGATGCCTCGGATGTTAAAGAGCTAAAATGGAAGGGGAGTTTTTCATTTCTGATGATAGATCGTGTTGAAGCTGAAGGCAGGGGCCGTGTTGCGTCTGGGGATCGGGCTCATGAAGCTGTTTATGAAATACACCCCTCTGTCCAAAGCAATGTAAAGCCCTCGTGTTGGCCTGACTGACATTTTGCCGTATTTATGCCTTTGAACCTATACGCCGGCCGCAAATGCCATCTTCTCCAACACTTGATATATAGAGGATAAATCTCGGGCTGTCTAAGCCTCAGGAATCGGTATGCTCAGAACATCTAACGGGGGGAGAAGACGGCGTGAGGAGAATCTAAGATGGACACGGGCTTGCCGACTTTTCCGCAGACACTTAATGACTGTCAGTGTGAAGCTTCAAAGGTCATTTTCTGCTAATGATCGTGGCCTGAGGTGGGGACTTAACGCCTGCCATAATTACCCAGGGTCACCGTGCTGCACATTTGATGCTCATGACCCATCATGCGGTCTCTAAACAACAAATGAAGAAATTAATCTATGCCTTCGTTCCCAGCAACCGCATTAAAACCATTATCAAAAATGAGAAATGCACACACACACACACACACACACACACACACAAAGACGCAGAGCAGAGTTGAAAGCGAGATTGAGGTGCTCAAATGCAGGGCACGAACACCGCTTTCATTTGAGTGCAAGCCTCGGTTTTTGCCTTCCGCAAACTCATTTCGTTTGATGGATGTCTCCAGAGCTGATTGTGCGCACTTACTCCCTTTGAGTTAAGAAGGTGGGTGTGGAAGGAAGTATATAACATAGTCACTTGTTTTCCAAATAGCTTCCTGTAATTTAAGCCCCAACTTAACACTCTTTGTTATGGATTGGAAGCAAATCAATCACGTCCCCTTTCACTCCAAAGAGCTTCGGGCTCATTCATCATATTGCTTTAAATAAGCTTGATCTGGTTTCATATTCCATTAGCGTAATTCAGGTATTGCAGAGCTCACTCTGTGTGTGTGTGTGTGTGTGTGTGTGTGTGTACTAACTCGGAGACCCAATCAAATTTCAGTAGTGTACAGGTGTGAATCTCTCCTCGCATATCTCGATACAGGACCAACAGTGCGATGTATGAAAGTAAAAAAAAAAAAAACAGTGTTAGTTTTGAAAAGGCCACACCACCATCAGTGGGAGTGACAGGGACAGAGGTCAACTGACCTTTATTGGAAGACACGCCCCATCCATTGGGACTGTCTGGTACAAAGGCCACACCTTTTTGTGTGACGCACAGGGGCCTTCCTGAAGCCACCTGTACTGGGACTACCAGACAGAGAGGCCACACCTCCTTCACTGGGACTGACAGGCACACAGGCCACACCTATTTCACTCAAATTGTCTTTGCTGGGACCTAACAAGCACACAAGCCACACCTCCTCCACTGTGACTGACCGGCACAGAGGCCATGCCTTCTCCACTGGGATTGACAGGAACACAGGCCACACTTCCTTCACAGGCACTGAAACACACAGGCCACGCCTTCTCCATTCTGACCGACAGGCACTGAAGCCACACCTACTTTATTAGGATTAACAGGCACACAGGACACACCTCCTTTACTGTGACTCACAAACACACACCCTACGACTCCTCCATTGGGAAACACAGACAAATAGGCCGAACCTTCTTCACTGGGACTAATACACACAGAGGCCCGCCCACTTTAATGAAATTACAGCCACACGGCCCCTGCCTCCTCCACTGTGACTGACAAGCACCCAGGCCACGCCTCCAGGCACACAGGCCACACCTACTTCCCAGACACTGAATCCACACTACTTCATTACGATTAACAGACACACAGGCCACGCCTCTTCAACCGTGATTTACAAGGATACATGCCACGCCTCCTCCAAAGTGGTTAAATAGGAGTCTGGAGGGCAGATGAGGGATCAGGAAAATGATCGATGTATCTACGAGCCAAATGTAAAACTCGTTTTTTTTTTTTTTTTCCTTTTCCTCAGAGCGATTTGTAGTTGCACAATTATTCTCACTCGAAAAACAAAACGTGAAACACGAGCCGCGAGTGCAGAACTCGGATATTATTCTGCAGGAGCTCGAGCCGGAACAACTGCACCTAACCTGTGTTAGGGTAAAATTATAGCAAAGGGGATAAATAAAACAGTGTGTGCGTGTGTGTGTGTGTGTGTGTGTGTGTGTGTGTGTGTGTGTGTGTGGGTTCCAGCGGTGTGTTGACTAAATATAAAATTTATTATCTCATGGCCACACCTTATTATAAAATAGCCACTCAGCCTCCCAGCTCTCTCTCTCAATGCTAGGACGAATAATTAGAGAGCTGCAACACTCAGGAGCCAGAGAGAGAGAGAGAGAGAGAGAGAGAGAGTGTGTGTGTGTGTGTGTGTGTGTGTGTGTGTGTGTGTGTGTGAGTGTGTGTGTGGTGTGTTTGGACTGTGGTAACTTTAGATGTAGGAGCTCTGCCAGTCCAATGCACCAGAGGATAAATTAAAGCTCACACCATCACTCCATACTAATGCAGGAGGAGGAGTAAGACGTAGCATCTAGACTGGTAATTAACTAACACACACACACACACACACACACACACAAACATGCACAAACAAATTTTTGGCATAAACCCATATGCATGCGCATGACACCCACACACTTGCATGCACACACACTCACACAGTCCTAACACCCACACACATACACACAAACTTATATTATTATATTTTTATATTTGCTCTCTCTCTCTTTCACTCTCTCTCTTTCTCTCTCTCTCACACACACACACACACACACACTTTTTTTTCAGAATTAAAGCTGCAATAAATAATGAATATTTTTTTGAAATAACCGCTTTAAATACAGCGCACAGAGACCTCTCACAGACGTTCATATCTCTCGGTTTTATTTTCCTTTTCTGCACCTAGACTTTGTTTCCAATCTCCTCTCGAGCTGCACCTGTGGATTTTACAAATGGAACAGCGAGTTTCCCATTTCTCAGCTGCGTCTGCGGGTCACTCCGGCCTTTCTGCCTCCAATTTCACAGCAATTTCACCTCCAGAAAAAAAAAAATAAAATAAAATAAAGGAAGAAAGAAACGCTGCGCTCGGAGGAGACGAGAGAAGTTCGGGACCCTATTCATCAGGCCACTGTTTACTTGATTAAAATCCACACAAACATTTGTATTTTCCCGTTTCCACACGCTTTTCTTTCTGCTCCGTTCAACCGGTGTCGGTTGCTAACTTCTTTTCTTCCTCCCTCGCTCAGCGCTTTTCTCTTGGTGTAATTTGATTGTGTGAAATGACCATGAAGAAATGATTATAGCGGTCGTTATGTGTGACAGACGCTCGCTCGTGTTTACAGAAGTGCATTTACACTGAACTGCTGGTTCAGAGAAACCTGTCGGGTCCAGACGTCTGAGTCCACTACAAGGGATTGGGTTTTTTTTTCTTTTTTTTTTTTTTTTAACGTTTTCTCCTCCAGTAACTTTCTAGTGGTTTCACGCGACATGAGGATCGCGGGGATTTCCGGTTAGTAAGGGAATATATTTTGAATATGGGAATATATGAATATCATTAATCCAGTACAACATCAAAGCTTTTAATTCTGCTTATTGTATCGGCAGATCATTTTGCTTCCTTCTCGAAATAAACGCTAAAACGTTGAACATTTTATCTGCCGATGGAGCAAACGTGAAATTAATTAAAAACGCCAGCCCAGTACATGGCGATACTACTATATATCGTAAACTGTTACGTCTAACACCTCAAAAAATTTACATAATGAGCTATAAATATAGCTTTAGAGAAGGTCAAATATGCAGAAAAACACCAACTTGGACAAAGACGTGGATTCATACGTTACGTAGACCGGTACTCACCGACCCTGTTCCTGGAGATCATCCTGATCTCCTTCTGATTCCTGAAGACTTTAGCACCAACCATAATCGTCCCCACATGACCACGCCTTAAGATGTTCTTGGAGATGAAACCTGCTGGAAGGTGGTACATCTCAAGGAAGCGGTTTGGTGACCCCTGACCCCTGTAGACCGACCATGAGATGGAACTACTGCTTAAAAAGTGAGGCTCGCTCGAATATATAAAGCATTCACCTGGGCCTTATCCTAAATCTCCATTCGCGAAGTGAAATCCAATCGGGAACACGTGATCAAATGACAAAATTTAAATACAGACCCCAATGCATTGTAACACACACACAACATACACACACACAATAGGCACGCTGAGTGTGTGTGGCACCAACAACCTCGACAACCAATGCTGAAAAGATCTGGTGTTTGATTTGAACATTAACCGAAGCTCTTGAGCTGATTTTGCGTATTGTGTATTGCTCTGGTGCTACGTGCTCAGCCGATCGGATAATCGCACGGACGAGCACGGTTGCAGGTGTTCCTATTAAAGTGGCATGACTACAGGTGCGTCCATATTAAGTCCATCGTGACGTGAGTTCCCATCTGTGTGTACAGGAAATGACAAGGAAACGAGAAAGAATCCTTCACAGTGAGACGAAAGCGACCGTTTAAGTAAATGTTAAACCGAAGCCCGTGCACGCTTTAATTACGGAGAATCCTGAAATGAACCTGTTCCAAGAAAAGATCTTCAGATAACGCTGAAACAAATGAAACAAGATGTTATTAAGAAGCTGAAGCAATTACAGCAAGTGTCATTAAGCTCTGTTTATCTTAACGATGGACCACTTTGTCTCCGTCCTCATCTCTGTCCGTCTCTGAATTCCTCCGTGTTATTTTCCGGCCATCCTTCCCTCTTGTTCCCCCCCTTTTTTTTTTTAATCTGTGAAGCTTAGTTATTACAGAAATTGCCAACATCACAGTCCATCTTATGTGAGTTCTGGATATACTTTGAAGTTCTTCTTCTTCTTTTTTTCTTCTGTGAGCGACATGAATGAAAGCGTCTGGTTTTGATCAGCCGTATGACATGTTAGGCCCTGCTCGGCTTTGATGAAGTGGCCGAGAATGATGGGAGATTTTTTTGGAGGGGAAAAAAAAAAAAAAAAACTCCCGGTGCGCCGAGAATGTCGTAGGTGTGATGAGTGTTGACCCACATGTAAAAAGAAAAAAAAACAAGATAGAATAAGAGAAAACCAAACAGACAGACGGACAGACGGAGGGCGAGTTGTGACAGGTCAGCGTGTCCGGGTTAGCGAGAGAGACAGAGAGAGAGAGAGATGCGTTTACACCAGACGTACTGTAATAAAGATGAGGAGAGATTTCCATCCTGTCAGGGCAGAGCGACATTCTGTTTCCCGACACGCTGTCCGACTCTGTTTTATCTTTCTTTGTAATGACAATTTCAAATTGACGGCTGTAATATCTGTAATGAACGCACAAAAACATCCCTAAAAACCATATTTCCATACGCTATAATTGTGTCATCTTAACAGTAACAGCATTCTGTCCTTCCTGATTAATATAAGAGCGGCACGGACGATCTCCGGGGATATTTATGCGACGACGGTCTCGAAACAAAATGGAAGAACAAACAAAAAAAAAACACCCTTTGCTGTTGTTGTTTGAAAAGCCTTGCTGATCAGAGACGTCAGAGGAGAACAGCTGGACTGGTTCTGGTTCGAGCTGACACCGAACACAAATACTCAGGCTTTGTACCCGTGATGAGCTGAAAAGCATCCCGACACATAGAAAGTTCAAATCGATGAGCTGCAACATCAGGTTCAATTCAATTCCGTTTTATTCGTGTAGCGCTTTTAACAACGGACATTGTCTCAAAGCAGCTTTACAGAAACATATAAACACAGGATGGAGATTTTAAGCGTGTGAATTTATCCCTATTGAGCGAGACGGTGGAGACGGTGGTGAGGAAAAACTCCCCGAGATGATACGAGGAAGAAACCTTGAGAGGAACCGGACTCAGAAGGGAACCCGTCCTCATCTGGGGAACGACGGATAGTGCGAAAGTAAAGGAAAGTTCATTATGGTTTAATATGAAGTCTGTTTGTTGAACTAGTTGAACAGTCCTGAGTGCAGAACTGTATGTGGTGATTGCAGTCCCAAGGCCATCGCAGCAACCGTAGTCCCAGCAACCACAGCGAGAACGTCCATGTTCCATTCCTATTAGCTTTCCAATAGGAAGAATGCAGAGTATTTCTTTTGTTGTCCATTTGTGTGCATAAAGTAACCTTGAGTGTTAGACAGGCACTGTATAAATGGAACTAACAGAACGTATTATTACTATTATGCAAATATATTGCTTTTTTTTGTTTGTTTGTTTGTTTTTTTGGATATAACAATATGTTTCTCAGATTCAGCATGGCCCTGACCAGGAGAAAGAGCTTACTGAAGAGGAACGAATGAAGAGTGGAGGAAATCATTCGAGTTAAAGGACACAGAAATGATGGACAGGTTTTAGATAATAAATAGATGCATTTGCGTTAAGTAACTGTGAAAATAAATAAATAAATAAATAAATAAACAAGATTAAGTCGATTTTCCACACGGACATATGGAGTTCCAGAGCGAGATCATATTTTGATGGCTACCCTGTGAAGTGGATACGATCTCAAGAAGAATTATTTTAGTTGTATTATTAGGTTGCGTTAATTAGGTTTCCTGTTGATCGCGTGCCGCCATGTTGTCGTGGCATCGGGTGTGTTTAAGTCAGAGAACTCAGGCAAGGCAATGCTATACATTTTGAAAATCAGAGAGCTTTTGATTGCTCTTGTGTTTAAATATCAAATACCTTTCGAACATGTTATTATTGAAATATAAAATGTTTGACTTGACCGCCGATAGGTGGCTTAGCACGTTCGCCTCACACCTCCAGGGTCGGGGGTTCGATTCCCACCGTGGCCCTGTGTGTGTGTGCGGAGTTTGCATGTTCTCCACGTGGGTTTCCTCCGGGTACTCCGGTTTCCTCCCCCAGTCCAAAAACATGCATGGTAGGCTGATCGGCGTGTCTAAAGTGTCCGTAGTGTATGAACGGGTGTGTGAGTGTGTGTGTGATTGTGCCCTGCGATGGATTGTCACCCTGTCCAGGGTGTACCCCGCCTTGTGCCCCATGCTCCCTGGGATAGACTCCAGGTTCCCCGTGACCCTGAAAAGGATAAAGCGGTATAGAAGATGGATGGATGGATGGATGTTTGACTTGACATTCAGTGTTGCCAGTTTATTAGGTATCCTGATCGAACATACTTTGTGAACATGATCAAAATGGCTGAGTGTCATCGCTGTGTGTGTAAACGCACATGATTTAACACACACGAGACGTTAAATCCTCCTGAAATGGTCGCTACTTCTGTTCTGACCCACTGACATCTTTACGCCGCTAGGTTCTCTCTGTCCATCTGTGATTTCTTTTCATGCAATATCTCACAAACAAATGATTGAATGCTGGTAGGGTTTATATAGAGTTCTCACTGCAACCAGCAGATGAACTGATCCAATTTTGGAACTGATCCAAACAGGGTCAAGGTCACAGCAAGGTCAGAAGTTGTTGCTGGTGGACGCATCCCACTCTACGCCATTGGCATGGAGTTCTACTTGTATTAGATTTTACATATTAATCTAATGGTGACGTTTATCATGAGATATCCAGTGGATCTTGGTCATCATACGTATTAGTAAATCTGGAGGAAAAAAAAGTCTGATTTCTCCTCTTGAGAGAAAGTGTGTGTGTGTGTGTGAGAGACAGAGAGAGAGAGAGAGAGAGAGAGAGAGACAGAGAGAGAGAGAGAGAGAGAGAGAGAGACAGAGAGAGAGAGAGAGAGAGTGAGAGACAGAGAGAGAGAGAGAGAGAGTGTGAGAGACAGAGAGAGAGAGAGAGAGAGACAGAGAGAGAGAGAGAGAGAGAGAGAGAGAGAGTGAGACAGAGAGAGAGAGAGAGAGAGACAGAGAGAGAGAGAGAGAGTGAGAGACAGAGAGAGAGAGAGAGAGAGTGTGAGAGACAGAGAGAGAGAGAGAGAGAGAGAGAGTGAGAGAGAGAGAGAGACAGAGAGAGAGCGAGAGACAGAGAGAGAGAAAGAGAGAGAGTGAGAGAGAGAGAGAGACAGTGAGAGAGAGAGAGAGAGAGAGAGTGAGAGAGAGAGAGAGAGAAAGACAGAGAGAGAGAGAGAGAGAGAGAGAGGGAGAGTGAGAGAGACAGAGAGAGAGAGAGAGAGAGAGTGAGAGAGAGAGAGAGACAGTGAGAGAGAGAGAGAGAGAGAGAGAGAGAGAGAGTGAGAGAGAGAGAGAGAGACAGTGAGAGAGAGAGAGAGAGAGAGAGAGAGAGAGAGAGTGAGAGAGAGAGAGAGAGAGAAAGACAGAGAGAGAGAGAGAGAGAGAGAGAGACAGAGAGAGAGAGAGAGAGAGAGAGAGAGAGAGGGAGAGTGAGAGAGACAGAGAGAGAGGTTTAACAGTGATATGCAGTGCTTGAAGCAACGCTTCAGTCAACCTGAAAATTACTCCACTAGCAGTTGTTTTTAAAGAGAACTCGGGGGTGAAGGATCTGGGGTTTCTACACACTGATCTGTGGTTTTATACATTTATTCATTTAACTGCATAATAATGGAATTAGCCGCAAATGCAGTGACCTCTGAACTCATGAGATAAGATATGAAGATATGAAATAAGTCGATATATTGTGTCTATTTCTCCACTTTCATTAAATGAATTCAGCTCAAACAACTCCAACCACTGAGTCGATTCAAACTTCCCTTTCACAATCCTTTCAGAGCAAATCACGCTTTTTTTTATTTTCCTTTTTTTTTTCTTTCAAATTAAATTTTTTTAATTTTCTATTAAAATGCCTTGACGCAAAGTTAAAGATATGAATTACAATCACACTGGAGTGAAACACTCCTCCATTTCTCCTTTCTCTGATCTTATCCTTTATCCGTTATTGTTTTCCCTCTTTATTCTTCTTTTTTCTCCTTCCTGTCTCTCCACCTCACTTTTTTGCTTAATTTCTTCCTCTATACACAGTGATATACACAGTTTTTTCAGTAAATAGATTTCCAATGAGGTTATTCACATGAAATTTTCGCCAGACATCCGTGTTAACTCAAGAAATCCGCGAATATAAAGCATTCACAACATTAACGTCCATGAATAAAGTGATGTGTAATAAAGTGGAAAGAAAAAGCAGTTCTCCAAGGCATGGTAAGACAAGGAACCAGCTGAAATCCATCAGTAATTACACCCCCTATCTGTGCAAATGAATATCAGCTGGGGTTAGTAAATTGATGGTCTATAAAAAGGCTTTTCGTTACTAAGGTGTCACGCAAGAAACATCTCATGATGGGTAAAAGTAAAGACCTTCTCAACCGCATTGTCCCTGCAGTTCTGGCCTGGTTTCTCACTGAAGGTAAGCAGGATTGAGCCTGGTCAGTACCTGGATGTGAGACCTCCTGTGGAAAATTAAGATTGCTGCTGGAAGTGTATTAGTGAGGCCAGCAGGGGGCGCTCACCCTGTGGTCTGTGTGTGGCCTGATGCCCCAGTGTAGTGACAGGGACGTTAAACTGAGGTCCTGACTCTCTGTGGTCATTAAAAATCCCTGGACATTTCTCATAAAGAGTAGGGGTATAACCCCCGGGGGTCCTGGTGAAATTCCCCCATTGGTCCTTCTCTATCATGGCCCCCTAATAATCTCCATCTCTGAACTGGCTACATCCCTCTCTCCTCTCCACTAACAGCTGCTGTGTGTCGACACGTCCAATACTTCTTTCTTCTTTCTTTTCCTCCCTACTTTCCTTCATTCCTTCCTTCCTCAAATGTTATTGGTCACATACACAACCGTACACGGAACGACGTGCAGTGAAACGATTTTTTTTGATTGTCCGTGACACAAAAATAGAATCTACATGAAGCAGAATTTACTTCTGTAAAGGTGGGAAAGGAAAATATAAAACGTTCTTTCTTTCTTTCTTTCTTTCTTGCAAAAAACACATTAATCCATTTTTGAACCCCCCCCCCCCCCCCCCCCCCCCCCCAAAAAAATAAATAAATATGAATCCATTTCAGTGTTTCAGTTTTACTGTCACTGGTGTGAGTTGAATCGCTCGCTCCAGGATTTCACGACCGGAGAAACAAACGCGAAATCAAAGAAACTCGATTTTCCGAAATTACCGCGGTTTATCCGCAGATTCGGGCCGAGACGCGTCAGGTGACGTCATCTTCGATTCAAGTGCGTCGAACACGAGTACAGCTAAAAGGTCTCGTTTACCAACAAACATCAGTGCGAAAGACCGCGCAAAACTATTTTACGCGATTGCGATTTTGCCGATTCGAGTCGTTTTCCTCAAAAAGCACAAAAAACTCAGGAAATTGCCTCGCAAGTTTTTGCCTCAAAAACTCCACGTTTAATGTTTAATCACTTTCTGCGTCTGTTCTGTGTGTACATGAGACTTGTGTGTGTGTGTTGTGTGTGTACATGAGAGTCGTGTGTGTGTGTGTTGTGTGTGTACATGAGAGTCGTGTGTGTGTGTGTGTTGTGTGTGTGTACATGAGAGTCGTGTGTGTGTTCTATGTATGTGTGTGTGTGTGTGTGTACATGAGAGTCGTGTGTGTGTGTGTTGTGTGTGTACATGAGAGTCATGTGTGTTGTGTGTGTACATGAGAGTCGTGTGTGTGTTCTATGTGTGTGTGTGTGTTGTGTGTGTACAAGAGAGTCGTGTGTGTGTGTGTGTGTGTGTATGTGTGTGTGTACAAGAGAGTCGTGTGTGTGTGTGTTGTGTGTGTACATGAGAGTCGAGTGTGTGTGTGTGTGTGTTGTGTGTGTACATGAGAGTCGTGTGTGTGTGTGTTGTGTGTGTACATGAGAGTTGTGTGTGTGTGTGTGTGTTGTGTGTACATGAGAGTCGTGTGTGTGTTCTATGTGTGTGTGTATGTGTGTGTGTGTGTTGTGTGTGTACATGAGAGTCATGTGTGTGTTCTGTGTGTGTGTGTGTGTGTGTGTTGTGTACATGAGAGTCGTGTGTGTATTCTATGTGTGTGTGTGTGTTGTGTACATGAGAGTCGTGTGTGTGTTCTGTGTGTGTGTGTGTGTGTTGTGTGTACACGAGAGTCGTGTGTGTGAGTTTTCTGTTTTCACGGGTACAGTATATGTAATTCTAGGATGTGGTTGCGAGCTGTGTCGGCGCGCTGCTCTGTTTAACCCCTCCCGACTGTAGAGCTTCGGTTTCGCTAGCTCGGCTTTCACATGCTCATTTGCCTTCGTTTGTTAGGGTCATGTTTTCCTCCTGTACATCCTGGTTCCCACGGCAACAAAACCCAGTTTTGGTCCTGTCTCCTGTAATCATGCCGTTTATTCGTTCCTTTAGTGTGTGCACCTGTTCCGTGTCGTCTTACTGACGAGTTTGTTTACATATGACCTGGCCCTTTCCTCGTTCCCTTGTCGAGTGTCATCGTGCGTTTCTCAGCGCAGTGTCTTCCAGAGCCTTGTTCCTGATATCTTTTTTGGTTTATTTGTTTGTGATTATGAATTATGCTCATTCCTGCAATCGGAAAAATGACCGCGTCCTGGACGGAGTGTTTAACGTGTTGATTTGTTTGCGTTTGCTCACTGCTTCCACTTGTCGGTTTGCCTTCAGCCGCTACGTCATCGCCCGCTGGTTTACTTTCACATCTTATTTCGCTTTCCTTCACTAGGTTAGCATTAGCGTCGAGTCTGCTTTCGCTTGCTTGGTTGTTAAACAGTCAAACAGACCGTTAAAAACTGGAACTAACGAGTACTTGAGTAAAGATTATCCCCGCCCGTTTTACATCCCCGAGCGAAGAAATTCTGGCGAGGTCCGTTAGAATTAGACGTTAGAACGTCGCTAATTATTGCCGCGTTAGCGACGCGAGAGACGGCCGTAGAGCTCTGGGTGTCGGGTAACTTTCCAGAATCCGGTAGAACCGACGGAGAGCCTCGTTTGTGTCGACGCGTCCGCAGCAAGCGTGTCTCTGACCTTGCATCGTTCTTGATGAGGACATGTGAGGCGGCTCACGGTAGCACGGTAACCGCGTGTGAATCTATCTGCGCAATTAGACTGGCTTTAATAAGAGGTCGTGAGGTGGAGAAACCATAAGATTATTCCACATACCTCTGGGATGGAGTGTAATTGTTTATGAAACTGTGTTCAGCACTCATAACATCTCATTTGGGGATGCCTCGCTCGGCTGCCGAAATGAAAGCATAATAGAGTCTTTAAGAGGATCAGTATATGTTATTTAACTGTAATGAAGTGCATTGATTCGGCCTTTTCAGGAGAGCACGTCTCTGATTGAATTTTGCATTAATGAATGAAGCTTGTTGTTTGTTGATGGCAGCGTGCGTGCGTGCGCGCGCGCCAGCGTGTAAGACGAGGTTCACCGGCTGAACCTTAATTAATTCCCTTTTTTTTTTTTGCTTCGCCTCCTTCTTTTGTTCCGTTTCTCTATCCTTGGAAAAAGAGAGAATTTCATATCAACGCACTAGAGATGTACGCGAATGCGAACGCATCACTCGGAAACGAACAGATAATGAGTTCTAAACATTATGCAAATACGGATGCAATAGGAAGTGCACTATTGTTTTTGTTTATTTATTTATTATTTTTTTAGACGGGTCGACAGAGCTTCAGGTCGAGACTAGAGACCGGGTTCCAACACGATGCAACGATAAAGTCCTATGAAAGTCCTAGGTTTTTACGTCCGGTTTAGACCACGCCCACCCCGGGTTTAAATCCGAATACAGATACGGATACCTGGTGTAAAAATTTACGGAAATAGGAAATGTCGTCGTGTTTGAATGCTACACGATACAAAGAAGAAGAAGAAGAAGAAGAAGAAGACACTGTTAACCTTCTCACTCTGCTGACTCCATTCGAATCCCACCCCATTGACTGGACTTCCTGTTTAATTGCTGCAATTACAGTAATTGAGCTGTAATGTTAATAAGAGCGTTCGCATTTAACGAGAGTGAAAGTATCGGCACGGTCATGATTGGGTCAGGTTCACCGTTAGGTCACAGACATTTTTGCTCACGTGCTCCACGACAAACCGTCTTCGCGGCTAACTCGTGGTCTTTACGTTTATGTGGAGTTGTGTTTCCGTGTTCTGAATCACACACTTCAGATTGTTGTGTTTGTTGCTTAACGGAATGAATCTGTGGAGTAAAATTGCACTGAGGATTTCTCTACAATTTCTGTAGGTGGAGGCTGTAAATGAGTTATACCAGTGGTCACCAACCCTGTTCCTGGAGATCTACAGTACCTTCCTGAACACTTTAGCTCTAACCAGCTCCAGTGGTGCCCACCTGACCTTCTAATCATTGCATTAAGAAGTTCAACTTGATCAACTAAAACAGGCGTGTTAGATTTTGATGAAACCTACAGGAAGGTAGATCTCAAGGAAGACGGTTGGTGATCACTGATCCGCGCTCTTTGGAGAAAAGACCCGGAAATCTCGAACTGTCCCGTTTCAGTGAGCTCTTTGCTGAAAGGAGTGAACCCCAATGTGGTCTTCTGCTCTAGCCGCAAATCTGCATCAAGTCTTTGACGTTTTGTACATTCTGAGATGCTTTTCTGCTCACCACGGTTGCAAACAGTGGCTATTTGAGTCACTGTAGCCTTCCTGTCAGGCCAGGGGTCTGAGAGTGTATATGTTATACATTATCTAATTGTCCTACTGTATATCTCGGTATGTGGAAGAAGAAGAACCCCTTACCATCAGCAGAACCTGGCCTGCATTCATATACATTCATATGGCAATATGACATAATGGACATTTCATGGAACTCGCTCTGCCAGTGCAGTATACGAATCAGTGTGTGATGTATGGTTCAATCACTGACCATCTGCTGCTCATTAGCTGATTCCATCTAAAACACACTGATATTAATATCGATAATGTTCAGATTCACAGCAAGTGGGCTGATAGCGGTCGTCAGGAATGACTTCTAATTCCCACTCCTAGGCACGATCCTAAAATAGACGTGTATGTTATTGAAGGAGGGAATAAATCGATCCGGACTTCCCGTCGTAAATAAACGACAATCGCGTAATGACTCTGGCTACATTTCCATTGAAACGTCTCCATACTTACATGCACTAAATATTTAACCCCAAACAAATTAATTCTCTTCTTCTTCTCTTCCTTTTTACCTACTGTTCTTTCTTTTTATGTCATTCTTCTTGTCCCTTACATACAGGTGCATCTCAAAAAATGTGAATATCGTGGATAAGTTTGTCCCCCCCCCCGGTAATTTAATTAAAGAAGTGGAATTTTCATACATTATAGATTCGTTACACATGAAGTGAAATATTTCGAGCCTTTTTTTTGTTTTAATCTCGATGATTACGGCTTACAGCTCACGGAAATCAAACATCCAGTATCTCAGAATATAAGAGTAAAGAATTTATAATACAGAAATGTCGACATCTCTAATCAGCGAATTAACTCAAAACACCTGCGGAGGTTTCCTGAGGCTTTAATCTCAGTCTGGTTCAGTACACACACACAATCACGGGGAAGATGGAAGTAAACGTTGCGTTTCATTTGGAAATCAAGGTTCCAGAGTCTGGAGGAAGAGTGGAGAGGAACAGAATCCGAGCTGCTTGAAGTCCAGTGTGAAGTTTCCACAGTCGGTGATGATTTGAGGTGTCATGTGATCTGCTGGTGTTGGTCCAGTGTGTTTTCTCGAGTCGAGAGTCGATGCAGCGTCTACCAGGACATTTTAGAGAACTTCATGCTTCATCTGCTGACGAGCTTTATGGAGACGCTGATTTCCTTTTCCAGCAGGACTCGGCACCTGCCCACAGCGCCAAAACTTCTAGTGACTGCTGTACTGACCGTGTGCTTGATTACTGTGCTCGATCGTCCAGCCGACTCGCCTGACCCGAACCCCATAGAGAATCTACGAGAGACACCAGACCCGACGATACAGACGAGCTGAAGACCGCTATCAAAGCCACCTGGACTTCCAGAACACCTCAGCAGTGCCACAGGCTGATCGCCTCCATGCCACGCCGCACTGATGCAGTCATTCCTGCACAAGGATTAAAACCCCGCCCGAGTATCAGCGCATAAATTAACATCCTGTTCATCAGGTCGACATTTCTGTATTATAAACTCTTTACTCTTATATTCTGAGATACTGGATGTTTGATTTCCGTGAGCTGTGAGCCGTAATCATCGAGATTAAAACACAAAAAAGGCTCGAAATATTTCACTTCATGTGTAACGAATCTAGAATATATTAAAGTTCCACTTTTTGAAGTAAATTACGGGAAAAAATGAACTTTTCCACGATATTCAAATTTTTTGAGAGGCACCTGTACATGCTTACTTCTCTTCCCGTCTCTTCTCTTCTTTTTTTTTTTGTTCACTTCTCTTTTCTCTTCTCCTTTCTTCTGTTCTCTTCTCATTTTTTGTTCACTTTTCTCCCCTCTTCTTGTCGATGAATTATGGATTCTGATTGGTCAGAAGGTCTTGATTCATTTTCTATTACAGCCGCTGTGGTGAAGTTTTCTTTAGGAAGATTTTATTTAACATTTATAGAAGGAGTCTCCCGTGTCGGTGTTTTGGAACAGTCAGAGGTGAAGCTGTAAATTCGGCAGACAGACTCTGCGGTAACATGAAAAGCTGTCCTGTCTTATTTTCATTCAGAGAGATGAAAAGACAGGCTGGGGAGGGAACAACTGTTTGTAGCGGCTATAACGTAAACACAGGGACTAATTTGTCTCACAAATGTTCCATGCCATTAAATGTAACTATAAATGGATAAAAATGATCAGAGGAATGGGTCGTTCTTTAATAATTGAAAAAATTGTAATCAGGGGCAGATTGCTGTGCCTCGTTTGAATTGTCACAAATATTTAAAATATATTTTTAGAGGAAAATGTCTGTCGTGTTTGTAAGACACATCCTGCTCTAGACACTTAGTCACATAATAAGAGTTCCAGGAAAGCTTCAAGGAGGAATATATAGTATACACACACACACACACACACACACACACACACTCTTACCCACCCACAAAACCCTCAGTGAGTCTAAAGCCTTATTCATACACAATACATTATTCATGACTCTATAAACTAGAGCCAAAGTCAATAATAAATGTGGTGGAGTCCATCATCCACACTTCATTAGGCCACGCCTCCGCCCCTACTGCTTTACTACTGATAAAGAAACAGAGAGAGAGAGAGAGAGAGAGAGAGAGAGAGAGAGAGAGATACAAGAAGTTCAGAAAGTGCTTGCTTACAATGATTAATTCTATTAGCCTTCTCTTCCCCTCTTCTCTTCCCCTCTTCTCTTCCCCTCTTTTCTCCTACCTTCATTTCTTTTCCTCGCTCTCCATTTTCTCTTCTCTTCTTTCTCTCATTTTCTCTCTTTTTGTCTTCTCTTTATACGTTCTCTTCTTTTCTCTTCTCTGTTCTCTTGCATTCATTTCTTTCCCTCGCTCTCCATTTTCTCTTCTACCCAATCCTCTTCTCTTCTTTCTCTGATTTTTTTCCCTCTTTTGTCTTCTCTTTATACATCCTTCTCTTCTTTTCTCTTCTCTTCATTTATTTTCTTTTCCTCTCTCTCTTCTCTTCTTTCTCTCATTCTTTCTCTTCTCTCCTTTTTGTCTTGTGTTGTCTTCTCTTGACGCATTCTTTTTCTACTTCCTACCTGTCTCTTCTCTTCTCTTCTCTTCTCTTCATGATTAAAACATGTGTATTGTTGATATGGTGAAGTTTTCTGCGAGGAGGAATGTGTTTATGTAGCGTGTTTGGAAGGAGTCTCCAGTGTCAGCGCTGTGGAACAGTCAGAGGTAAAGCTGTAAGTTTAAGTTTAAGTTAATTCTTCAGGACAGAGGAGTTTACACTTCGTTGTGTCTCAGTAACACGACAAACTGCAATTTTTTTGGCCTCATTATCTTCAAGAGAGAGAAAACCGAGAGAAGCCGTTGATGGACTGAGTGTTTATAACTGCTAGAACGTAAGCGATACGTGTTTCGTCGACTTTCCACGACATTCAGTGTAACTGTAAATAGACAAAAAGCACGACGTGTCATTCTTTAATCATAAACATTGCACTGGCAGGTCTGTTGTGGTGTAAGAGGAATAAAACACTCAGGATGTGCTGTGAATGGAAAATAAACGACTTCACAGTGGTAGCAGTGACTCTGCTTCATCACACCATCCTGCTGTTGGTTATTTTCCTACAACAGCACAACATGGAGCGTTTTATTCCATACCGAACAGCGGCCTATTTCGTGCAGCTGGCAGGAAATGAATATAGGGGTGTCACTGATTTGCATATTCATGCATATTCATAGAGCTGTAATCCTTTTTAGAGAGGTGTAGAGATGTTCCTAAGCTATTTTCGTCATTTCCTGGGTGTTAAACAACTGGTTCACAAGCACACACACACACGCACACACACACACACACACACACACACACACACGCACACACACACAGAGTGAAGTACATGATCATTAGGAACTCCTTAATCACCATCTTTACACAAGGGCACACCCTTCATCTCTCTCTCGCTCTCTCTCTATCTCTCTCTCTCTCTCTCTCTCTCTCTCTCTCTCTCTATCTCTATCTCACTCTCTGTCTATCTCACTTGCTCTCTCTCTCTCTCTCTCTCTCTCTCACTCTCTCTCTATCTCATTCTTTCTCACTCTCTCTCTCTTTCTCTCTATCTCACTCTATCTCTCTCTCTCTCACTCTCTCTCTATCTCACTTGCTCTCTCTCTCTCACTCTCTCTCTATCTCATTCTCTCTCACTCTCTCTCTCTTTCTCTCTCTCACTCTATCTCTCTCTCTCTCACTCTCTCTCTATCTCACTTGCTCTCTCTCTCTCTCTCTCTCTATCTCACTCTCTCTCACTCTCTCTCTATCTCACTTGCCCTCTCTCTCTCTCTTTCTCTCTCTCTCTCTATCACCACTCTATCTCACTTGCCCTCTCTCTCTCTCTCTCTATCACCACTCTATCTCACTTGCCCTCTCTCTCTCTCTCTCTCTCTCTCTCTCTCTCTCTCTCTCTCTTTCTCTCTCTCTCTCTCTCTCTCTCTATCACCACTTTCTCTCACTCTCTCTCGCTCTCTCTATCTCACTTTCTCTTACTCTCTCTCTCTATCTGTCTCTATCTCGCTCTCTCTCTCTATCTGTCTCTATCTCGCTCTCTCTCTCTATCTGTCTCTATCTCGCTCTCTCTCACTCTCTCTATCTCGCTCTCTCTCTCTCTCTCTCTATCTCTATCTCACTCTCTCTTGCTCGCTCTCTCTATCTTGCCCTCTCTCTTTCTCTCTCTCGGTCTCTCTCTCTCACTCTCTCTCTCAGTTTCTCTCTTGCTCTATCTCTCTGTCTCTTTCTTGCTCTCTCTCTCTCTATCTCTCAATCTCTCTCTCTCTCTTCCATCTCTCTCTCTCTCTCACTCTCTCTCTCTCTCTCTCTTTCTCCTTTGTGTCCCGACGTTTCCTAACTGAACTTTTTCAGAACGCCGCTAACTGCCTGAAAGGATGGCCTGATTACATTCGGGCAGCCTATTTATTTTTTATTTATTTTCTCCGTTTTTTCTCTCCTTTTTTTCATGGCACACATTTCCATTCAGATTGTTTTAATGCTAATGAGGACGGGGATCAGAGAAGTGTGTGTGTGTGTGTGTGTGTGTGTGTGTGTGTGTAAAAACTGAAGGAGATTTCGTCCTCTGAGATTCCTGCGTGCTGATAGATCCGTTATAGTGTTTGTAATTACCAACACAGAAGAGAGAAAAAAACGAAACAAAACGCTAGACGCTGGTTCGCGAAACGAACGAAAGAACGTATCGGCGTGGGGTTCCTTTCTCACTCGTACACTGAGGCTGTTTTCATCGTGTAATATTTTAAAAGCTATACCACTTATAGTGATGTATTTGTCCCACTGCTGTGTTGGCGTGTTACTGTACGGCTTTTCCGGGAAATTAAAAAAAAAAAACAACTACTGAACAAATAACACTCAAGCGTTTATATTACTCACCGGACGCCTATTCAGAAAGACTGGCGTTATATCAAAGCAAACAGGAACGCCATTATGTCAAAATACCGTACTTCCTAGATAATAGGGGCCTTAAAGAAATGGCCTCCTGAAAATACCTCCAGCACTTGCACTTTGTAGCGGTCACGGGGTAAAGCTGTAACTTCTGTAACTTTAATTTCGGCGTCTTTAGGAGTGAGGACGTTGTGTTTTGTGGTTTCTCAGCATCAAGGCTACTTTTATTTGTAAATCTTATAACTTCAAGACGGACTGTTGTAAAATCTGAGGCGATTCTAGGGACTGTGGCCCAGGCAGGAAAATGCAATCCTGAATTATTTAGAACAATTATCAGAGTTCTTTTCTTCCAGACAGGTGAGTTCTTTTCATTTGGAAAAGCGTCCCAAATGGGGTTGTCCGTTAGATTATATTTCACACGATTCATTCACGAATCTTTCATTTCAGATTCATTTGTTTTGACGTGATTCCCACAAGCGATTCATTTATTCCCACGCACGATCCATGTATCTTCACACGATTCACGTATCTTCACACATGATTTGCACATGATTCATTTATTCCCACGTATGATTCCTTTATTTCCATGTGATTCCTGCGTGTTTCATTTATTTTCACACGTGATTCCTGAACATGATTGCTTTATTTTCAGACGTGATTCCTACACGTGATTCCTGCACATTTAATTAATTTTCACACGTGATTCCTGCAATTCATTCATTTATTTTCACACATGATTCTTACACACGATTCATTTATTTCCACTTTTGATTCTTTATATAAGATTTGTTCATTTTTGCACATGATTCAATTTTTTTTTCCATACGATTCATTCATTTCCAAACGATTAATTTATTTTCCCACGATTCATGTGTCTTCAAACATGATTTGCACACGATTCATTTATTCCCACTCATGATTCAATTTATTCCCACTCATGATCCATTTATTCCCACACACAATTCCTTTATTTTCACACGTGATTTCTGCAAATGATTCATTTATTTTGAAATGCGATTTTGACACATAATTCCTTTAACATATGATTCTTAAACAAGATTCACTTATTTCAAAATGCGATTCTGGCATACCATTCATTTATTTTCACACATGATTCTTACAAATGATTCACTTCTTCTGATACACGATTCTTACACAATTCCTTTATATCCACATATGATTCATTCTATATGATTTGTTTATTTTTTTACACATGATTCATTTATTTCCACACATGATTCTTACACATGACTCATTTATTTCCACTTGTGATTCTTTTTATATGATTCGTTCATTTTTTACACATGATTCATTTATTTCCATACGATTCATTCATGTCCATATGATACATTTATTTCCACACACGATTCTTACGCAATTCATTTATTTCCACATGTGACTGTTCTTATACGATTTGTTCATTTTTACACATGATACATTCATTTCCACACGATTCATTCATTTCCATGTGATTCTTTTTATACCATTTGCTCATTTTTACACGTTACTCTTACACATGATTCTTACACGATTCGTTTATTTCCACACGTGACTCTTCTTATATGATTTGTTTATTTTTACACATGATACATTCATTTCCACACAATTCATTCATTTCCATGTGATTCTTTTTATACGATTTGTTCATTTTTACACGATACATTCATTTCCACATGATTCATTCATTTCCATGTGATTCTTTTTATACGATTTGTTCATTTTTACACGATACATTCATTTCCACACGATTCATTCATTTCCATGTGATTCTTTTTATACGATTTGTTCATTTGTACATATGATACATTCATTTCCACACGATTCATTCATTTCCATGTGATTCTTTTTATACGATTTGTTCATTTTTACACATGATACATTCATTTCCACACGATTCATTCATTTCCATGTGATTCTTTTTATACGATTTGTTCATTTGTACACATGATACATTCATTTCCACACGATTCATTCATTTCCATGTGATTCTTTTTATACGATTTGTTCATTTGTACACATGATACATTCATTTCCACACGATTCATTCATTTCCATGTGATTCTTTTTATACGATTTGTTCATTTTTACACGATACATTCATTTCCACACGATTCATTCATTTCCATGTGATTCTTTTTATACGATTTGTTCATTTGTACATATGATACATTCATTTCCACACGATTCATTCATTTCCATGTGATTCTTTTTATACGATTTGTTCATTTGTACATATGATACATTCATTTCCACACGATTCATTCATTTCCATGTGATTCTTTTTATACGATTTGTTCATTTTTACACGTTACTCTTACACATGATCCTTACACGATTCTTACACGATTCGTTTATTTCCACACGTGACTCTTACACATGATCATTACACGATTCTTACACGATTCGTTTATTTCCACACGTGACTCTTCTTATATGATTTGTTTATTTCTACACGTTTAATTCATTTCCATGTGACTCTTACACACGATTAATTCCTTTTCACACATCCCCATGTGGTTTCTCAGATGTGATTTCTCTGACGGGCATAAATGTTTTTTGTCGCATGTCGCTGACATACGATGTCACATGGTGCTATCCACCATCACACATTATTCACACAATCGCTTGTGAGAAACGTTATTGTGCGAATCTTACAGGACCCTCCTAACCTCATACCCCTGCATGTGGCTGCGAATGGAATCCTCTACACCACTCGTAACAGCACAAAAACAACACTAATTTCCACTGGGGGTTCGAGATGTTACATTAGCGCTGAGCAAATGGTTCCCACCTGAGCTGGCAAACCCTGCGTACCTGCCGGAGGACCCGGGTTAGCGCAAAACCCCTAAAATACGACCATGTTACAATTACTGTAATTCAAATAAATTGGGGTTAAATATAATATGCTGAAAGCATGAACACGGAGCGATTCGCATTCAGCGCTCCATCACTCCGTACACAGTAACCTCATTCTCACCGAGGGAACGGCCAATTATTCCTTCTACACACACGTCAGGAGCAGAAAGAGCGGAGACGAGACACGCAGGACATACAAAATCACCCTCCGGTGTGTACGTGTGTGCGGGCGTGCACGTCCTCTCTGCTTAAGTGGCGCTCTTTATGCGACGTTGCGCGTTATGAATAAAAGATAAATGATAATGAGTGTAGAAGCATCGTCTCTCGGTTGACCCTCGTCTCTGCTAACGTCTCCTCGATCGCTTCCTCTCGGGGAGACGCCGCGTTCGGAGTGTGACGGGATCGACCAGTCCGTTCTGCACACTCGCGGAGAAGTCGTGATCGATGTGATTCTTTGCACGTTTAGCGTTTATGGTCATAGGTCCTATTAATGGTGTGGGTTCGTGTGTGTGTGTGTGTGAGTGTGTGTGTGGGGTGGTGGAGGTGGTAGGGGGTAATGGGTAAAACTGTTATTTTGGGAGAAAGAAACTTTGAAGTAAATCTGCGAATTGCAGTCATAACTTTAAATTCATTTAATACAAGGAAACGGTGTAATAATAATAATAATAATAATAATAATAATAATGTCACTTTGTCATCTAAGAATGCAGATTGCCATCCTTATTCCATATAACTGTAGTTGCTGAGCTGTGTGTGTGTGTGTGTGTGTGTGTGTGTGCGCACACTCATTACAGCAGTTATAATGAGCAATTAAACCTGCCCTAAATAGCAGCGTAGGTCACAGATCACGTCTCGGATGCTTTCACGGACATCAGCATTAACTTTGCAATTTAACCACCTTCTTCATCATCATCATCAGCATCATCAGCATCGTCAGCATCATTAGCATCAGCTTTATTCGGCTATGATGGTGATGTGTGACAGAAATGTCTCCTCAGAAAAGGGTTCTTTAAGGCTTCATTGGGTTCCATCCATCCATCCATCCATCTTCTACTGCTTACTCCTTCTTCAGGGTCACGGGGAACATGGAGCCAATCGCAGGGAGCATCGGGCACAAGGCGGGGTACACCCTGGACGGGGTGCCAGTCCATCGCAGGGCACACTTTCATTGGGTTCTCAGCTTCCAAAAATAATGTAGGTTCTACAAAGAGGAAAGTTCTGTCGTAGGTTCTACATTGAAAGTTTTACGGTTCCAGTAGATGGCCACATGAAGGATCCTATTTCAGGAGCTTTAATGACTTGGATGTTAATATTTATAATTCAGACTTCATCCTCAGTGGCTTCGAGGAGTCCTGAAAACTCCACAACTATTTCAGTGTTTCAGATCGGAGGGTTCGTTCGTTCGTTCGAGCGTTCGTTCGTTCGAGCGTTCGTTCGTTCGAGCGTTCGTTCGTTCGAGCGTTCGAGCAGCAGAAATTTGGAGTGATATTGAAGGAAGAGCGAGAATAAGTGATTTTATTTTTACAGTTATTCCTGCTCTCATGCTAATGATGGTTTTTTAAAATATAACCAGAAGGTAACTTCAGAAAAAATTCAGCAAGCTGGTGAGATAACACCTTGGCTTGCTGGCACTGACAATCACACACTCACTCACTCACACTCACACACACACACACACACACACACACACACACACACACGTGTCCTGTCACTCCTGCCATGTGTGTTGTGATAAATGTGTGAGAGCCAGGCCAGTGCTGTTGTTAAATCCAGACCAGATTTGCTTACTCTGCTGTTTTTACAGCTCATATCCCACAGCTGACGGTGCAGGTGCCCCTCTGAACTGTGTGTGTGTGTGTATGCAAGTGGTCTGACTGCTCCCGTTTAATAACAGACGGTGATAATTTAAGACGCATCGGTGGAGAACAGAGCACAAATCAAGGCGCTGAAGGCTCGGTGGAGTTGGGGATGAAGGGAAGGGCGAGAGAGAGATAAATCATGGCAGGAGGGATTAAAGGAAGGAGGAGGAAAAGATGAAGAGGATGGCGGGAATGAGGAGGAGGAGAACAAGGCCTCGCTGCTGTGTGGGAGTGTGTGGGAGTGTGCTAGGGACAGGACCGGATCTCTGTGTCTCGGCTGCGTGATGTGAAGCACTTCCTGTGTTTAAAGCTGCCATATTGGATTAAATAACAGCTCAGCGGCAGCCATTTTGCTGCATCGGCTTCTGCCGCGGTGTTTTAAAACGAAACTTTAACTCCAAATGTGATGTGAGGATGCTGATAATGAGGATGATGAGGAGGAGGATGAGGAGGATGATGACGATGAGGATGAGGATGACGATGAGGATCATGAGGATGATGATGGGGATGATGATGATGATGATGAGAATGAGGATGATGATGATGAGAATGATGATGACAATGAGGATGATGATGATGACGAGGATGAGGATGATGAGGAGGATAATGATGTTGATGATGGGGATAATGATGAGGATGATGATGATGATGACGAGGATGAGGATGATGAGGAGGATGATGATGATGATGATGATGAGGATGATGATGAGGATGATGATGATGAGGATGAGGATGATGAGGATGATGAGGAGGATGATGATGATGAGGAGGATGATGATGATGAGGATGAGGATGATGAGGATGAGGAGGATGAGGATGATGAGGAGGATGATGATGAGGATGATGATGATGATGACGAGGATGAGGATGATGATGTTGATGATGAGGAGGATGATGTTGGTGATGAGGATGATGACGAGGATGAGGAGGATGAGGAGGATGATGATGATGATGAGGATGATGATGACAAGGATGATGTTGATGAGGATGATGATGATGACGATGATGATGAGGATGATGATGATGATGATGATGATGATGATGAACCCTTTTCTTTGTTTTTTTGTTACACATCAGTGATAATCTGTTTAATACAATAAGATGACTTACTATTGAACACTGTATTTTGCGCTTACATTAGACTCCGCCTTGTTTTTTACACTTTTAGTTTAGACTCCGCCCTGTATTTGTCACTTTTAGTTTAGACTCCGCCCTTTATTTGGCACTTTTAGTTTAGACTCCGCCCTGTATTTGACACTTTTAGTTTAGACTCCACCCTTTGTCACTTTTAGTTTAGACTCCGCCCTGTATTTGGCACTTTTAGTTTAGACTCCGCCCTGTTTTAGTTTACACTCTGTCCTGTTTATTTTTTTTTTTCATTTTTAGTTTAGACTGTTTTTTTTTGCACTTTCGGTTTAGTATGTTTTGAAAAGCGCGAACAAAATGTGCCAGTTTCACATTTTGAATGACACAACCCTTGTTTTTTTGTTGTGCGCTATCAGATTTGGATGCGTTTTTGCACACAAACACACAAACCTGCGTGTGAGTGTGTATGGATGTGTGTATGTGTGAATGTATGTATGTATGTGTGCGTCGTGAGATGATTCTCACTATTGTCTATAAGAACATCCGATCAGGTAAACAGACACCTTCCGGTTTCATCCTCAGTGATCCATCTATGTTTCTGTCTGAAAACCCAAACTGTAAATGGTTTTGCGAAGTAAGAATCCCACGGTGCGCCGCAGGAGGCCTGCAGACTCTCCTCTCCATCAATCTGCTTCTCTGCACGACGGCATCACAATGTCACAAACTGCGAACACGGTTCTGGCAGCTTGGCGGTGGAGATTTCACTCTTTGTTATCACCAGTGTGTGAATGCGGTGGCAATACAAGACGAAGACGTGCGTTTGTGTGTGTGTGTGTGTGTGTGTGTTTAGTTTCCACCGCCGTTTGTCATGGTAGGGTGTATCAGTGTGATGCTGTTTGATCAGATGTCACTGGGGTAAATAACCGCCATTTGTTTGGCCGACGTTATCTTGTTTACGAGAGTCCGCGGGGAGAAAAGCGATAAGGCCGCTTTAGCATTCATTAGCATTCGTCCCGCTCTCACTCACTTTTTTTTTTCTTTTTTTTTTCCCCGCAATAGCCTCCGAGAAGTCACTTTAATTAAAATAACCAACAATGATGCATCCTTAAAAGACCAAAGGTTCCGAAAAAGAAGGTTAAGAAGGTGATTCGGTGCAGAGTAAAGGTTATTTTAATTAAAATAGCCGTGAAGCATTTAAAGCCAGCTGCTCGACTTCGTGTAGGAGAAAACTAGGAGGAGAAGAAAAACAAACAGAAGGTAGGGAGGAATTTATGCAGACTGGAATAACAGAGGAAGCAACATTTAACATGGGGTGATTCTATTCCTCTGTCATTCAGGTAGTTCTCATGCGCTCCATCGCTCATAAATCAGGCTGACCTAGTCCTCCGCTCTCCCTCCATCTCTCCAGCCCTCCAGAATTTACAGCCCGACGCTCAAAAAATGGCTTTCAATTTACAATGTTACCCTCGGCGAAGCAATTAATGTGGAAGCTTTTTTTCCCCACCAAACACACACACACACACACACACACACACATTGTAGGGTGACTCTCATTAGACTAAAGCTGAGTCAAGTGTATTGTGCAAATTCACTACCTTGCTAATTTTCCTGTAAATCCCACGCTGCTCCACGTGAATACAAGAACCGTTCCAGCCACTGAGGCTGCCAGTTGAAATCAAATCTGAAGTGTTTGAAATGTTTTCATGGGCAAAGTGAAGGAACAATTCACTCCAGGTTTAGAAAGGTCTCTCAGTTTCTTTGTACTCATCCGTGTATGTTCATGAACATGCACGTCGAGGGCACACTTACATTTAGCCATGTCCATAAAACTCCATAAAAGACTAAAAAAGCTGAAAACGACAAAATAGTTGACTAAACGGTGAAATAGCGGCTCCTACATCTTACAGTAACGCAGCTCAGCTACCATACACACACACACTCTTCCAGGTCCTCCTTTTACAGGGTGCCATTACTTTTGTCCTCATCGATCAGCTAGTCTTCTTTGTCTTATGGGATTGTTGTGGATTGCTTTCTTTGATGTCATACAAAGTCAACATATGTATATACGATAAACATACGAACAAAATCTGAACTTATTATTATTATTATTATTATTATTATTATTATTATTATTAACCTCTGAATAAATTGTAACATATTTACATTTTAGGCCACGCCTCTTATCTGAGTGATACGTAACACGTGGGCTGTAAACTCCCGCTAGTTGTTAGCTACCTAAAGGCAAACACATGTCGATTCATCCCTTACAGCTGAGGTCATTTTTCTCCAAACTATTACATTAAAACACGCCACCAAACACAAACACGCGGCGAGAAAAGACGAGTGTAGGATGAAAGAAATACATGAGCAGGGAAACGTAGGATAGAAGAGAGGAGTGGGCTTTGCCAAGATCAGACTCTGCTTTCTGCCCTGTCCAGATTCCCACCGTGATGTTGGACGGCGGCCATATCGCTGGCTGAGCAATGCTAGCAGCTCCCACTAGCTCTGAGAGGAGTTACAGAGAGAACGCAGCAGGAGCGCTAATTAACGCCAATCCGGAGCATGAAATCACGCTGACAGATTCTCTCTTCATCTGTTTCAAACTCAATCACTCTTTCTTTTCTGTAAAGCTACGCACTTGAATCTCCCTATATCCTTCACGGAGCTCGATCAAAGATCAGGTGATTGTGGACGTCTCCGAAGAGACGTAGGAGTTGGGTGAATGTCGGTTAGCTCATATAAGTTAGCGAGCTAGTTTGTCAGTAACAATAAGAGACACATCCTGTCCTCATATTTTCAAGAACGGAGCTCAAAATTCTCTCCGACTGCTCATTGGAGGTTCTTCTATTCAATTCAAGCATGGATACGAACTAATTTATTCATAAATCTTTCCCGGTAGCCTTGACACAAGATATGTGATGTTCCTGAAAATCCAGTTCTTAAAAACGTTCGTATACAACGTTGCACTCCTGAGTCCAAGTTGACTCGCTAACGTCGATTGATCGGCTTCAAATCGTATAATGATGATGAGAGTCTTTACTGGCCATATATACATTACAGCCCAGTGAAATTCTTTCACTATTCATTCATATACCCCAGCATGCCAGGAAGTTGGGGTCAGAGTGCAGGGTCAGCCATGATACAGCACCCCTGGAGCACCCTTGGGCCTTGCTCAAGGGCACTGCCAAGCTTGGACCCCTGAGCCTTTGGGGGCTTGAACCCCCGGCCTTCGGATCAGTAACCCAGCACCTTAACCGCTAAGCCACCACTGCCCCACTAATTAGTGACGCCCTATAAAAGGAGGTGTGTCTATGGTAGCTGATGTGTTGCAATGGCTGAGCTGCATTATTGGAAGATTTAGTGTGCATCATGATTACGAAGTGCATCTTCACCGTTTAAACACTGTTTTGTCAATTTCAGCTCTCCTTGCCCTTTATGGCGTTTTCTACATCTAAGTGTGTTGTGAATGAGCTCATGAGTATGAAGAGAAATCATAATCTTCTATAAATCTGACAGGAATTTTGAGTTTATCTGAGGTTTTATGGACATCAGGGTCCTCACGTCATCAGCGTCATGTTCTTTCTGTCCCTCCAGATGGCCAGTGAAGAAACTCTCAGAGAAACATGTTAGCATGTCTCCCACACACACACTTTCTACTTCTCATTCTCCCAATAAGTCAGGTTTTCACTAAGGATCCACTTAATAAATAATGAACCAGTGATGCTTTGTGAGCTCATCTTGGATCATCCTGGATCAGGGTCATGGGTCAGACGAACATGTCTCTTTGGTAATTCGCTGTAGATGCCTAGCATCAATTTATAGCCTACAGAGTAATCAATGGGATTGCACCCGGAGGTCTGACCAGAACCAGGCAACGTCGGAATGAACGCACCATCAAGTCAGAATCACCATCACCATCAAACTGGATTTTGAACCCGTCGCATTTAAAATGCCCATGAAATGATTCGGGAGCATAGATATACTTCCGTATGGTTGGTGAATTTCTTAAAGACTGGACCGGGGACTAAGTGTGGAGGCACAAATCTAAATTCCAACCATCTTGCTGGGGAAATTAACATGCAGAAAGCTGCAACAATGACCAAAGCTACATGAATGATCCATGTTTGATGCCAACTGCTGCGACTGTTGAGCGATACTCATAGTTTGTTTGGAGAGACATGACAAAGCTGAATAAATGTTTGTATTTTTTATTTACATACATACACTTGCTTATTTCCATCCACAGTGCTAAGAGAGTCGTACATAAAACACTTGAAATGCTCCAAAACACTCGAAAATGACATTTTGATTTAATCTGCTCTATAAGATGTTGGCATTGTTCATCATTTGGCTCTGATTTTAGTTGGATATGTTTTCCCCCTGATGATAAAAGATAAATACAAATGTAATGACTGTCAGACTATCTATCAGACACCGCCAGGGTTGGGGGTTCGAGTCCCGCTGCTGCTCTGTGTTTGTGGAGTTTCCATGTTCTCCACGTGCTGTGGGGGTTTCCTCCGGGTACTAGGAGGCAGTGGTGGGTTACTGATCGGAAGGTCGGGGGTTCAAGACCCAGCACTTCCCGGCTCTGGTTTATCGATCGGAAGGGTCGGGGTTGAGCAAGGGGATTGAGCATGTTGAGCAAGGGCCTTAACCCTCTCTGCTCCAGGGGGGTCCGTATCATGACATGTTGACCCTGTGCTCTGACCCCAACCTCCTAACATGCTGGGATATGTGAAGAAAAAGAATTTCACTGTGCTGTGATGTATATGTGACCAATAAATAATTAGCAATTTTCCTTATCGTTACTCCGGTTTCCTCCCCAAGTCCAAAGACATGCATGGTAGGCTGATTGGCATGAATGTGTGTGTGAATGGGTGTGTGAGTGTGTATGTGATTGTGCCTTGTGATGGATTGGCACCAAATACAAGGTGTAGCCCCCGCCTTCTGCCCGATGCTCCCTGGGATAGGCTCCAGGTTCCACTGCTGAAGGATAAGATTTATTTTTTGACCAATTTTTTTCACACAGCACATACAGTATAATAGTGAAACAGTTCATTAAAAACTAAAATTCAAATTCAAGGCTCAAAGACTTCCACTCAAAGACTTCCACCAATGAATTCCACTTCCTGTGAGTATAGAAACAAAAGTCACAAAATTTAATAAGCTAATTAAAACACACACACACACACACACACACACACACACACACACAGACATTCATGAATCATAAATCTTCATAAATCAGTAAAAATCCTCGGATTAAAAAAAGGCATTAATGCCCTGTAAAATAATTAAAATAAAAATAGAAATAAAGGTAAACATTAGTTCATCTTACTTATAAAATGCAAGCGTTAAAAAAACCAAGAAACTTTATTTTAAAAACATGAAAAATGCAAGAATAATTATAGGCAAATTATTATTATTGTTGTTGCTGTTGCTATTTATTACTATAATATTTTTAAATAAAATTAAAGCAAATAAATCTGTTTATTCATGTCGGCTCACAAAATTGATCAAGAAGTAAATTCCACATGTAAGGAATGTGGAGAAAAATAAACTTCCCACTTCAACATTCATGGATTTTTAATTATATAAACATGGTGTAGGTTTAAGTTGGAAATAGAGATAAAATTATAGAAGTACTGCAGCAGAACCAGAGCAGAACCCACACCAGGTTCAGGATGTAGACCCGGCAGTGTCCTGGCTCAGGTTCAGGATGTAGTCCGGACAGGGTCCCGGCTCAGGTTCAGGATGTAGCCCGGACAGGGTCCCGGCTCAGGTTCAGGATGTAGCCCGGACAGGGTCCCGGCTCAGGTTGAGGATGTAGTCCCGGCAGTGTCCCGGCTCAGGTTCAGGATGTAGTCCCGGCAGTGTCCCGGCTCAGGTTCAGGATGTAGTCCCGGCAGTGTCCTGGCTCTGGTTCAGGATGTAGCCTGGACAGGGTCCCGGCTCAGGTTGAGGATGTAGTCCCGGCAGTGTCCTGGCTCAGGTTCAGGATGTAGTCCAGACAGGGTCCCGGCTCAGGTTGAGGATGTAGTCCCGGCAGTATCCTGGCTCAGGTTCAGGATGTAGTCCCGGCAGTGTCCTGGCTCAGGTTCAGGATGTAGCCCGGACAGGGTCCCGGCTCAGGTTCAGGATGTAGTCACGGCAGTGTCCTGGCTCAGGTTCAGGATGTAGTCCGGACCGTGTCCTGGTTCAGGTTCAGGATGTAGTCCCGGCAGTGTCCCGGCTCAGGTTCAGGATGTAGTCCCAGCAGTGTCCCGGCTCAGGTTCAGGATTTAGTCTGGACAGTACCCCGACTCAGGTTCAGGACATAGTCCTGTCAGCGTCCCGGCTCAGGTTCAGGATGTAGTCCTGGCATTGTCCTGGCTCAGGTTCAGGATGTAGTCCCGGCAGTGTCCCGGCTCAGGTTTGGGATGTAATCCTGTCAGTGTCCTGGCTCAGGTTTCGGACGTAGTCCTGTCAGTGTCCTAGCTCAGTTTCAGGATGTAGTCGTGACAGTGTCCTGGCTCAGGTTTGGCATGTAGTCCCATCAGTGTCCCGGCTCAGGTTCAGGATGTAGTCGCGGCAGTGACCCACCTCAGGTTCAGGATGTAGTTGCGGCAGTGACCCAGCTCAGCGTACAGTATGACATGAACACACAGCAGATCATTAACGTTGGAGTGCACACAGAATTGGACATATGGTGTATATGATAATCATAGTGCAAGCTGAGACTCCGGCTCAGATGCTTCGCTATAAACGGGAGAGCCAGACGGTAACGCAGGCATGAGGGCACCCCGAGACTCCAACATCTCTCCATTCCACCGTCAACAAACCTGACCGGGTGAATAACACGATGGTAAAACATCCCCTGTAGTATATTCTGTAGTATAGATGTCTCAGATCTGCATCTTTATCTAAGTAGTCTGTCTGATTCCCTGACTAAACCACTTTTACTAATCACAATAAACCTCTTTCACGTTAATAAAACAAACAAACAAACAAACAAACAAAAGATTTGTTCCGAAAAGACCTGAGTAGCCTAGCGGCTTGATACTGCTTGGGTATAATCTGAGTAAAGAAGTTATCAAGCGCTTTTATTTAGGAATTGAATTGTCATTAGCTAAAATGCTATCCACTAAAAGTCAGTGAGTGCTACATATTTGACTAAGCTAACACTTTCAAATTTTAGATCCTAAGACTTGCAGTTCTGTCAGTGATGCTAAATGATGCTAATCATCATTGACCTAGCACGCAATGACTGGACATATACACATAATCTCAGAAAAATGATTGTTAATACTGAAGAGAAACTGGAAGTCTCTCGATGATTACGACTTGGTTGTTTGTGAACGTTGAAGATGAAATGTTTCAATAGTACAGCATGGAGTACGTCGTCGTGCCACTGAAAGCCGAGGAGCTGCTTAAACGGATTTCGTCTGAGCTCAACAAAGTTAGCAGGAACATGACCTTGCCGTTCAGCATTAGCTGGCTAGCTTCTTGATGTAGATTGAAGGCAAGCTATATAAGTAACATATTTTAGGCATGCTAGCTAATTTGCAAGCTAAGCCTGTTCCATTCTTAGTTAACTCACCGATATGATAGTTAGCGACTTAGCTGAGATAAAATCGATGATGAATGCAGAATACTACATACCATGACCGATATTATATTCAATTCTGGCGTTATGTCAGAATACACCTTTCATTTTTGGAAGTTTAGCTAATCAAAGTGGGCGTTAATCAGTGGACTTAGATTCCCCCGCTTCTGGAAATAAAAATGGAAAAGAAACCCTCATAGAATTTGCAACGGTTTTAATGGTTATAACGGGAATTGTATTGGTTTTAATGGAATCTGTAATGGTCCATGTGGCCGTCTACTGGTAATTTGTTGCATTCTACTGGTGGCATATTATGTCTAGTGGATACCATTAAGGGCCAATAATGATAATGACTTATGACTAATGGTTAGCTGATGGTTTGTAATGGTATTTGTTGTGGAAACCATTAGAATTTCTGTAATGGTTTTTATTTTTTATTTTTTTTAAACTCATTTAAGCTTTATATCATATCATCAGTTCTGTAATCAGTGCAGATTTATTTTATTAGCAGTCAGTCAGATTGTTAATGCAACTTGGATCAAAGTTTGTATACAGTGCGTAGCTTTCTGGATCTATTAAGGAGCTTGTGTGCCTTCAGCGCAGTGCATTACATCTGAAAACATTTTCCCTTTGCACTTTGTTTTCAGCTTAAAGATATTTCTTTTTTTTTTTTATTTCAGGCTTAATTTGGAGCAGCTTTTGTCAAGGGGGAAAAAGCTAATGAACGAAAAAAAAAAGAAAGAAAAAAAAAAAAAGCAGAATGGCAATTAAAAACAAAAAAACCCCCAAGAAACACACGCTCGATTTTAAATGATGCCACATGGAAAAACAACAACAACAACAACAACAACAACACAATCACAGTTATTCAAAACTGAAGAGAAAATGAATAATTGTAAGAAGATTATTCTCTTTAATGTTCACTGTTTATTTCATTTAGAGCCGTAAAATACCATAGATTGGAATAAAAACATGAAAATATCTACATTAGAATTATTTAAAGGGCAAGCGCGAATAGATTTCTGACCTGTTTTTGAAGCACAGTTTAAGAAAGGTGTGGAAATGATCAAAGGAAATGACAACGTTTTAGTATTAGTGTATTTATTATAGCATGAGTCAGTCGTTTTCATATTAGTACGTCGTTATAGTCTATATCAGAAATTCTCAACCTTTTGTAACTAAAAGCCCCCCAAGGGTCCAATATCATGTGGCGCGCCCCCCCCCATATTGGAGACGACCAGGTATAATAATTACCTAAACCTATATTATTTTATTCTGTATAAAAGCTATCTATATATAACCTCATCTATAATCTGCTTTTGATAGATAGATTTTTGAATTACTTTTCATAACTTTTAAGACTTTTTAAAATAACTTTCTTGACTTTTATAAAACTGTATAACGGACAGGTATGGAGCATGAATGTTTATAAAATGTTTCTGAGCACTATAACTACTCTGAACAAGAGAACTAGTCTGTAATACAGTGGACTATTTTACATGTAAAACATGTTGCGTTCTATTCGTCTCGCGTTCTAAAAACATTCGCATGTGAATGATGGAAACTGGGACGAAGGGCGCGTCTCGTTATCCGCGACGCCGTTAAATCTCCGGCTCTCGGCCCCTCGCTGAACAGAGCGGACGCAGAGAGAGGTGAGAGCGCGGCGGGAAAGCGAGACCTCGCGCTTGCAGGACAGAACTGGAGACATTTGGAACGTCGCTAAGGTTTGTCCAAAAAGTCGCTAGATTTTTCGCTAGGTGCTTTTTGATGCAAAAAAAGTCGTTAAAGGGGTCTGAAAAGTCGCTAAGTTGGCAACACTGGTCTGCACTGACCGCTAGATAAAAGCCAGGCTAAGCTCCGCCTCTCCCCAGCAAAAAGAAAATCCAGACGTCGCGGGAACGCGGGGTTTTTCATTTATACACATTCTATTTGAAAAGCAATAAAATACACCGAGTACACAACTGATGCCCTGTCTCTGATTTCTTCTTGAAAACAATTCACACCCCCCTTCCGATCTCTCCCCCATGTTGAGTACCACTGATCTACATGACCAGACAAAACCGCGACATGATTTCTGAATAGCATTATACCAGCTTTTCCGTGTTGAATCATTTCTTCATAAAGGAAAAGAGTAGGCTGCTCTTTCTAAAACACGAGTGACCGGGACCAGGACTCGCACAAACCTGTGAACACACACTGAGCCACAAGTGTATTAGCTGGTAGCTCTCGACATCCTTCATATCATTTATAACCCAATTTTTATCTCCTTTCATTTCATTTTTTGTTCGCTCGTGTCATTTTTTATTTTATTTCCCAATCTCTACCGACTCTACAGCAGCCGTTTCCAACTGCAAACACTGGAGCGTTTCGTTTCAATGAAAAGCATTCAAATCAAATAAGGCCTTAAACTTCCTCTGGCCTTCTCCATCTTTGTGCACTTCAAACCCAAGAAACTGAAAGATCACCAATCAAACGGCACGGCCTGGACCGGCTTTCACACAGAATAGCCAACGTGGCCTACTTTCCCCCCGAATCACTCGCTTTTAATGCCAAAAGATTTTCTCCAGCCGTCAAATTTCTTTGTGATGCGAGAGGGGTAAAAAAAAAAAAAAAAAGGCACTTCACAAAGAAATCTCCAGAAAATACGCATATTTTAGACTATAATACGCCAAAGCTCGCACTCTCTCTGAGTTGGGATGATAAAAGCACGAGTCTGGTCTTGGCAGAGAGAACCGGAGCAGCTCGTGAACTCGCAAATTGCACTTTGCCATAATTGCGTTTCGCATAATTTATCTCGCACGCGCTGTGCCAAAAGGTCTATCCGGTTGTTTCCGGCAAAGAGTTCGCTCGTGACGAGTACGGATGCCGGACAGCGTGTCACCGGCTCTAATGAGAACATGTGGGACTGTGTGTGAAAGAGCGCGCTCCAAAAGTAGGAATGATTCGAGTTTGTGGAAGGTCACATTGCAGCGCTGTCCCACTTTACTGACACAATTAAATATTGTTAGGATGGCTGATCTAAAAAAAAAAAAATGCGCGCCCCTTCGCACCCACCCACCCTCACACACACACACACACACACACACACACACACACACACACACACACACCATTGCCATCTCAATAGCTTTTTTTTTTTTCTTCTCCCTTCTCTCAAATTGGATGAAATGCATTACAAAGTCATTAGGAAGGAAATGGTGCTGAATGCCTCGATAGCATCTCTCTCTCTCTCTCTCTCTCTCTCTCTCTCTCTGTCTCTCTCTCGCTCTTTCTCTCTCTCTCTCACACACACACACTTACTTTTTTTCTACTTCCCAGAGATGGAAAGTTTTTTTTTTCTCCCATAAATTCTTATTAAAAGCCAATAATCGGTTCTTCTTTTTTTCTGTCTCGTAGAGGAAGAGAGAGAGGGAGAGGGAGAGAGAGACAGAGAGAGAGAGAGAGAGAGAGAGAGACACGATGGTTCAATTCGGAAGTAATAATGTGATAAGCGGGAAAAGACTTGGCCGAGCCGAGTGTTTCAAAGTCAGAGTAAAGTGACACGATGAGTCCTCTTACTTATTTCATACTGTTCCTGATTCACAAATAAACTTATTCTGAACTGTGGATGTGTGTCCTACCTAATGAGTCATCTATCTATCTATCTATCTATCTATCTATCTCTCTATCTATCTATCTATCTGCCTATCTATCTATCTATCTCTCTATCTATCTATCTATCTATCTATCTATCTGTCTGTCTGTCGGTCTATCTATCTCTCTATCTATCTCTCTATCTATCTATCTTTCTATCTATCTATCTATCTGCCTATCTATCTCTCTATCTATCTATCTATCTATCTATCTATCTGTCTGTCTGTCTGTCTGTCTGTCGGTCTATCTATCTATCTGTCTATCTGTCTATCTATATATCTATATATCTATCTGTCTGTCTGTCTGTCTATCTATCTATCTATCTATCTATCTATCTATCTGTCTGTCTATATATGTCTGTCTATCTATCTATCTATCTATTTATCTCTCTATCTGTCAGTCTGTGTCTCTCTGTCTGTCTGTCTGTCTGTCTGTCTATCTATCTATCTATTTAGCTCTCTATCTATCTGTCTGTCTGTCTCATTGTCTGTCTGTCTGTCTATCTATCTATCTATCTATCTACCTATATATCTATCTGTCTGTCTGTCTGTCTGTCTGTCTATCTATCTATCTACCTATATATCTATCTGTCTGTCTGTCTGTCTATCTATCTATCTATCTATCTATCTACCTATATATCTATCTATCTGTCTGTCTATCTATCTATCTATCTATCTACCTATATATCTATCTATCTGTCTGTCTGTCTGTCTGTCTATCTATCTATCTATCTATCTATCTATCTATCTGTCTGTCTGTCTGTCTGTCTGTCTATCTATCTATCTATCTACCTATATATCTATCTATCTGTCTGTCTGTCTGTCTGTCTATCTGTCTGTCTGTCTGTCTATCCTTATCTATCTATCTGAGCTTAATCCCAGACCTGGTGTGAAACTTCAAATGTGCACTAAACCACAGCGCTGTTAAATTCTCAATTCTGATTGGTCAGAAGGTCCGTTTCTATAGTAACAGCTCATTCACAGGGAATTGTACAGTGGAACAAGCAGATAAAAACGAAAAAAACAAACAAACAAAAAACAACAACAACAACATGCTGTCTTTAATAGGGTAACGGTTTCTGTACACACGTTTTGGTCCGTTTACACTGAAATGCGAGCGAGGAGTTTTCAAACTAAAACGGGGTCTTCGCCGTTTCCAAAAGTCTCCGTTTTCAAGGGTGGAAAACGCCGGAGTAGCGTAGACGACCGGCGTAACCGTAGCACAAGCGCGCAAGTGTAAACCGGGCCTGAGAGGAATAAAAGACTCTGCGACGCGCTGTATAGAGAAATAATCCGCCTTGAAATGTTAACCGTAACGCTGCTTCATCACACCATGCCACTGTTGATTATTGTCCTATAACCCCACAACACGCAGTGCTTCATTCTTTAATTAAGCAACGTACAATTCAACAACACCGCTTGGATTTCGACCTGCAGGTCTGCACAGTGCTAAAGAACTAAAGAAGCTATACTACAGACACACCGAGTCCGTCTGTGGTGAAACCGAGTCTTTTATTTGATTTTTTTAATCCAGTAATAATTTAATAAGCTTTTTAGAAAGGCGTGAGATGTGTTGCATTGAAGAGCGGGAAAAAAAAAAAAAAAAGAAAAAAAAACGGTTTCAAGTGCAAGAGATCACTTTGTCCTCCATTCATGTGTAATTAATGTCTTCACTTTGCCCGGATAAATCTTTCCCAGCTATCTCCTGAGCGAACTTACGCCGTGCTGAAGAAGGATGCGTCGCTCTGATAAGAGCTCGGCTGAATTATCTCCCAATGAGATTAGCGTGGCGAGCTGCAGAGTTAATCAGCACATCGATTCAGGGGGCGTTCAGCATGCTACCCGGAGCACTGTGAGGCTCGCCGTGCTCTTTATTCCTCTCTTAATGTACACACACACACGCACACACACTCACTCATACACACATGCATTAACGTGAAAGACATATACTAAGTCTAGTTAAGAAGGTTCAGTGTCTGCGTGACCTTTAGGAGGTTGCTCTTAACTGATATAGATGTGTTTGTGAAGCGGCCTAAATGGAAAACACACTAGGCTTAATGTGCTGCTGTTTGTCACGGAGATATCGCTTAAGATGCTATTATAATAGGCTGGTCTTACACACACACACACACACACACACACACACACACAATCTTATTGCTGCACTTGAGGCAACCAAATGTTCTCATAAAAGCAGTAAAGTGATAAAATGATGTTTGCGATATCTTCCCGTGGTAAGTGCGCATGCATTTACCTTATTTGCCAGAAATACACACACACACACACACACACACACACACACACACACACACACACACACGCAGAATCATTCCCCATAGAAACCAGGCCTCTATGACTAACAAAATGACTAAAATGATTCAAACAAACATCCTTTTGTGTTTTTTTTCTTTCTTTTTATTTTAGATCCTTTTTTTTTTCCATGTCCCTTTTGTTTTTAGAGAGAGAGAGAGAGAGAGAGAGAGAGAGAGAGAGAGAGAGCTACGTCTTGCTCTCACACCCATTTCACTCCGTTTCACTAAAGTCAAGATCAGCATCAGAATGTATCCTAGAGTATACAGAAACGTAATTAACGAACAGGTACTGTATCGATGATATTGTCTGCTACAAAGTACCGACACTGGAGACTCCTTCCATTAAGGTGAAATAAATGCGATCTTACGTTTCAGCTTATTTAGATCTGCCAGCCTTTATGCGTTTTAAGGTTCAAGAATGCTGCAGTAGACTTCTTTACCCCCCCAAAACACACAAATAAAAACCACAGTAAGAGAGACGAGACGGTTAGCACAAGAACAACTGACAGTTGTCTAGGAGATGGAAGCCCCGCCTCCTTCCATCCCGTCTCACATCTAGTCTTGGATAGAATGGATTTTCCTGCTTGAAAGGCTCTTGCTTTCTGTCACGGTAAACAGAGAATGTTTTGAGTTCATTAACATGAAATAGATTCTCTCAGTGTGTGTGTGTGTGTGCTTGCCTGAGCTAACATTAATAAGTCCAAATCTGTCAAAAAAAACAAAAAAAAAAGATTAAACACTTTATAAATCATTTAAATGGTAATGATATCTGATTAAAAATGCTGTTTGCTCTCCTGTTTACATGGACATTTAAAGACCAATGATTGCTGTATATAACGTCTTATTCCTAGTGTAACGGTCTCGTCATTTCCACGCCAGACCACTAGAGGGCCACCTCACCCGAATTGGATCACTCTGCACCTGTAGGAAATTTCATCCTCATTACCTAGAGCGGAGGTTCTCAAACATTTTGGCAAACAACCTCAAATTCACATCATGAATGTACTGAGACCCCAAGCCTTGACCACCCTACTTTTTATTATTATTATTATTATTATTATTATTTTATTCCAGATATATAATTTAGGATGACGGTATTATTTGAACATTTTATTAATATCAGTAACATACATACATGTAACATAAGTGACAAAAAAACAACAAAACAAAAAAAAGAAATGTCTCTTGCACTTAGCAGTCTAGTGAGACGCAGAGCAGCCTGGTTTATACTGTACTTTGTTTACACACTCGCTGTGTATCATACGCATCATCCAAAAGATTTCAAAACAACTTTCACTGAAAGGCAACGCACTAGCCTGCCATCAGGAGCAACTTGAGGTTCAGCGTCTTGCCCAGGGACACTTCGGCACGTGGAGCGCGGATCGAACCGCAAACCCTGCGATTAGTGGACAACCCGCTCTACCACCTGAACCACAGCCCAGATGTGTGCATGTGTCAGAGTAGTGAAAATGACTAAAACGACACCTACACTACTCATTTAAGCTTTGCTCGTCTGAATGTGACATTACACGAAATCCATCTTCGGTATTCCTAATATTACTCTCTCGTATGCAAATCAAGCGATCCAAAGGTGGGGTCACGACCCCTGGTTTGGGAAGCCGTGACCTAGCGTATCCACACTGCACTGTTTGTTTTACTCCTAGCGAGTCCTTGAAATCTTTCTGTGTGCGATCGTCCGGGTTTGGACTCTTCCGGCTATCGTTTTTGCCCTTCGGATCGGTTGTAAGTTTGGAGCGATTCTTCTGATGTTTTTAACCTTTGCCCTGTCTCCCAGATTCTGCCTATGTTTGGCCCGCTTGCGGTGAACTCAGCACTCGGATTCCACGTCTCTCTTTCTTAAGTGTTTGGTTAGACTGTACCTAGGACAAGCAGAAAGAGAGTGTGCGTGTAACCTTAACTCCTACGTCGTCACTAAAACAGATGAGCGGCAGCTTTTTCTCAAGCCGAACATCTGGTGGTTACCTAAAAAAAAACACCCCGTCTATCCAGTTTGCACACTCCGGTTTTTAGATTAGACAACTGATTTGTGAGAGAACTATCCGTTCTGCATCCGTTTTTAAATCGAGAGCCAGGATTCTTCTGTAATGCACATAGGATGATACTGTCGCGTAGCCGGTATGATTTCAAGTTTGGAAAGTTTCACTCCTCATGTACACCGCCGTTCCAGACATTTTCCTTCGCGAGGCTCGGAATTTCCCCAAAACACACCGAAAAGACAAAAGCTGCATGTCTGATTAGTTGAATAAAGATAACAGAACACTGACTACTTACACGAATCACTCAGACTCTCAGCCTTGTCGACTCGTTTCACATCTACGCCCCATCAATAGATGCAATCCGTTACCTACGCCGAAATTAATCATCTCACCGGTGCTGCTCTGAAACCTTTATCTTTATTAGAAATAAACATGAAAGAATCCGCAGCTCAAAGTGAAGTTTTCTTTCTTGAACACCCACACATTCTTCTGCAAGCCGCGTGCAATACAAGCCAGATTCGTCACGGGAAAGAAGAGACTATAACCACGCTTACTGAAGCCAAAGAATCAGGTTAAACGACACGAGTCCACTATGGAGAACTGATTTTAGAAGACCAAAGTGATTCTTGCCTTTTCCTTTCTTACTTCTGAACATTAAAAAAATAAATAAATAAATAAAAAATCGTTCGAATTTCAAACAAAACTCCATCGTGACCCTTTTGGCTTTCCGTAGTCAACATCTGACATCTTTTATCATCTGATAGCTAGGGTAAGAAACTTTGAGTGTCCAATGGTGACAATGTAGTGCTTGTTAGAGCTATAATTAATGAGGCTTGCTAAGCTCACAGCTAATCTAACTAGCTGGTGTCATTTGTGCTTGGAACAGATTCCTGGTTCCTGACTGGGCTTTCAAAAAAAACATGAAAAAATGCTATGAAGCTATAACAATTGGACGTATCTTTGACTGGTCTGAACTGCACTGCTACTTTTTAAACGTGTTTTTTGCGTCTTTATCCTGCACTGATTAGATTTAGTTTTTTTTTTTTTTCTGCATGGGAGCATCATCAGAAGTGCGTAACCACAACCGTGCACTTTACAGAGAACATAATAGAGTCGTAATTTTCTCATACCGTCATTTTCCCGTCCTTTTCATCTTTTCTCAGCTGATTTCTGCCGAGTGTCATTAGTGATACATCATCGTTTATTACCCGGAGGTAATTAATCAAGTAGCAAATAAACAAATAAATATAAAGCACTAAAAACAAGCTGATGCCTTATGTGTGTAAAATAACGGATTCCACATGAAAAATATTACATCTGATACAATGAGATGTAATGGACTGTCAACACCTGTATAAGAACATGTGGCTAGTAATTTCATGCTAGCAGAATGTTCTTAGTAATACCACCAGGGCCAATCCATTGGGTGTCACCATATTTGGGCGCCCCACTGAATCCAATTAACAGGACCAAGCCACATTTAAGGTGGCTCATGTCTTTTATTACCTCTTAAATTACCTAACCCTAACCCCTAAACCTAACCCCTTAAACCTAACCCTTAAACCTAACCCCTAACTGCTAAACCTAACCCCTTAAATCTAAACCCTTAAACCTAACCCCTTAAACCTAACCCTTAAACCTAACCCCTAACCCCTAAACCTAACCCCTTAAATCTAAACCCTTAAACCTAACCCCTTAAACCTAACCCCTAACCCCTAAACCTAAACCCTTAAACCGAACCCCTAAACCTAACCCCTTAAACCTAAACGCTTAAAAATAAACCCTTAAACCAAACCCCTAAACCTAACCCCTTACACCTAACTCCTAACCCCTAAACCTAACCCCTAAACCTAACCCTTAACACCTAAACCTAACCCCTAAACCTAACCCTTAACACCTAAACCTAACCCCTAAACCTAACCCTTAACCCCTAAACCAAAACCCTTAATCCTAAACCCTTAAACCTAACCCCTTAAACCTAACCCCAAACCCCAAAACCTAACCCTTAACACCTAAACCTAACCCCTAAACCTAACCCTTAACACCTAAACCTAACCCCTAAACCTAACCCTTAACACCTAAACCTAACCCCTAAACCTAACCCTTAACCCCTAAACCAAACCCCTTAATCCTAAACCCTTAAACCTAACCCCAACCCCTAAACCTAACCCCTTAAACCTAACCCCTTAAACCTAACCCCAAACCCCAAAACCTAACCCCTTAAACCGAACCCTTAACACCTAAACCTAACCCTTAACCCCTAAACCAAACCCCTTAAACCTAACCCCTAAACCTAACCCCAACCCCTAAACCTAACCCTTAACACCTAAACCTAACCCCTAAACCTAACCCTTAACACCTAAACCTAACCCCTAAACCTAACCCTTAACACCTAAACCTAACCCCTAAACCTAACCCTTAACCCCTAAACCAAACCCCTTAATCCTAAACCCTTAAACCTAACCCCAACCCCTAAACCTAACCCCTTAAACCTAACCCCTTAAACCTAACCCCAAACCCCAAAACCTAACCCCTTAAACCGAACCCTTAACACCTAAACCTAACCCTTAACCCCTAAACCAAACCCCTTAAACCTAATCCCTTAAACCTAACCCCAACCCCTAAACATAACCCCTTAAACCTAACCCTTACCTAACCCCAACCCCTAAACCTAACCCCTAAACCTAACCCTTAACCCCTAAACCAAACCCCTTAATCCTAAACCCTTAAACCTAACCCCAACCCCTAAACCTAACCCCTTAAACCTAACCCCTAACCCCAAAACCTAACCCCTTAAACCGAACCCTTAACACCTAAACCTAACCCTTAACCCTTAAACCAAACCCCTTAAACCTAATCCCTTAAACCTAACCCCTAACCCCTAAACCTAACCCCAACCCCTAAACATAACCCCTTAAACCTAACCCTTACCTAACCCCAACCCCTAAACCTAACCCTTAACCACAACCCCTAACCCTAACCGCTAACCCTAACCCTGGGTCAGATTGGTTTGTTGGCTCCCCCTAGTGCCAATGTAAGTAAACAACATGAAATTTTCACCAGACGTCAGTATTAACTCAAGAAATCCAGAAATCAAAACATTAAAGTCCGTAAATGAAGTTCTGTGTAATAAAGCGCAATGACACGGGGGAAAAGTATTGAACGTCTATTACGCTTAACCTTATTTATGGACTTTAATGTTGTGAATCCTTTATATTTGCGGATTTCTTGAGTAAATACTGACGTCTGGTGAAAATTTCACGTGAATAGCCTCATTGGAAATATATTTACCGAAACAAAATGTTTGCCGTGTTCAGTAACTTATTACCCCCCACTGTGTATTTGTGCCAACAACAAACCCTACCCCATGCATTCCCCCCTAATATATTTAGATAATAAATGATTACTTATTGCTAAGACTGTGCTGTCCATGAGCCACAGACTAGCTGTTTAAAAGCAAAGCCAGTGAGGTTTTAACTAATTAGCACCGACTGAGAGTGTGACGACACTGCTAATGATTTAGCAGCAAGGAAGGCCAGGCAGGTAAAATTCTAAAAGCACGAATGCAGGTACAGCACAGTGTTTAAAGTTCAGTATACACTGCATCGTTACTTTTTGTATTCTTATTTATGTTTATTATTCATTTTGACATTTTTTTTTAAATTAAAAAAAAAAAAAATCTCAGCACTTGCTTAGTATTGAGCATATAATAAGGTAAATTTGTGTTTTTATTATTTTTCTGTGGTTACGACTATCCATGAGGTTTTATTTGATTATTTTATCGTTGAATAAGTATGAGAAATGCATGTTGTATCATTTTATTTGTTTTTTTTTTTGTTTTTTTTTTCATGGAGCTGGGTGTACCAAACGGGCTAGGCCCGGCACCGAATACCACCCCAGCGTGAACACCATCCTCGATACAGCGTTAGCATTCCAGACACGCGGCTCGTCCCGATATCACGAGGCGTCCGTATAAAGCTCGACTCGACCTGCCGTACCGTTTCACACGACTCCAGTCGTGCAAATTATTAGGAGACCTGTGCTGGATGATTTCCAGTAACACACGACACGGTCAAACTCGATCCGAAAACGATCAGCGTTCCGGTGAACGTGTTAATCCGAAATTCCTCTTTAAAAAATAAAATAAATAAATAAATAATCAAATAAATAAATAAAAAAAATACCCCAAGCATTTAATTAGAGTCTGATGTTATAAGCGTAAAACTTTTCTCTCTCTCTCGTCGCTGATTTTATAACCTTTTAGCATTTTACTGCGTTTTCAGAACGCTTCGACTTTTAATCATCGGCGCGGCGGAAAAGGCCAAACGGATTTCTCTTCTCATAAATTCGTGCGCGTACAAGTGCATGATCTTATTACAAAATAGGAGCTGAAAAGAAAAATAAAACGGTAAAATCCCGCGGAGCATGGCAAGAAACGGCACGGCCGCTGAGGAATTACGAAAAACAGATTACACCTACGATACACGGCAACATAAACACACAGAAATAACACGAATATATAAATAATAAAGCTTCAAGAGAAACGACACGTTCCTTATTCTTTATTAATACAGATGATGAGAAGTAAGTGAAAGAAGCTGTGACTTTGAGTCTTCTTTTTCATCCCTCTATTAATGCTCAGGGTTTCCCAAGGGGTCCTCACATATGCTTTGATCCATGTGTGTGCGTGCGTGTGTGTGTGTGTGTGTGTGTGCACTTGACAATCCCCTTCTTTCTCCTCTGTAGTTTTGCATTCAGAGCCTACATATGATTGACAGGACGTAGGACCGCCCCTTACAGTGTTTAAAAAGAACCATGCAGCGGCGCTTTAGTCTTTTAGTCCGTCCAGCTCTCTCACCCGCGACAACAGAATCCGTGCAGAAAGATCAGCTCCGAAAGTGTCAGCGTTCACGCTAATACCGGCATGGACTCCATCCCGTGGCTCGCTAACTATCCGAGCTGCATGTAACCGCATTGCATTCTGGGAATTCGAATCCCGTGTTTAAGGCATGGACTTCTTTGCTAGCTCGTGCGCCGGAGTTCTCGTTACTGTGACGTGAATTGGAAGAGGTTTATTCTAGCTATTACTTGCAATTGTGTCTTGCGCAAGAAATAATGTAACGATGTGATGTTATAGGAATAACGAGAACGCATCGGCAGCCAAGAAATTAGCACCGACACCGTTAACGACGTCACGGATGTTTCACTACTGTGGAGGTTTTTGTGGGTCGCTGTGGTGTCATTACTGATTGTACTCGGAAGTCCATTTTCCCAAGTTCCAAACTTCCTGTGCTTCAAATTCGGAAAAACACCGACGGCCAGAGCGGGGCCGAATTTGTATGGTTGTGTGTGTGTGTGTGTGTGTGTGTGTGTGAGTGAGTGTGCGCGTGCACGTACTGTACACGTTTTCAGATTCTGACCTCTTTAGTCCGTTAGACTTACTGATTTTCCTCTAAGGACAGAAGGTCAATCGGCAGTGTTTCATTATGCAACTGGGTGAAGTACTTTAGTCTAGAGGCACACTTCCAAGCCGTGTGTGTGTGTGTGTGTGTGTGTGTGTGTGTGTGTGTGTGTGTGTGTGTGTGTGTGTCATAGGAAGCACCTTTTGAATGAAAGGACCAGCGTATAAAGATTGATCATTTTTTCGGCAGTGTGGTGTGTTAAACAGTCAGACTCATGAGAGGGGGAACGTCTGCCTCGCACCTCCGGGGTCGGGGGTTCGAATCCCAACTCCGCCCTGTGGGCGTGGAGTTTGCATGTTCTCCTCGTGCTTTGGGGGTTTCCTCCGGAGTCCATAGACGTGTAAGTGTGTGTGTGAGTGTGACCTGGGATGGGTTGGCACGCCGTCCAAGCTGTCCCCCGCCTTGCGCGCCGAGTTCCCCGGGATAGACTCCAGGCTCCTCGTGACCCTGTGTAGGACAAACGGTATGGATGTGGATGTGGATGGATGGATGGATGGATGGATGGAGATTCATACAAGTCAGCCTTTTGTTTTTGATTCCACAGTGTAAATATATTCCCATTTCCTCCACACAGAGGTGATTTATGAGGCGGTATGGAGGGAACAGGGTGCGTATCGTTCCACTTCACATTTCTCCAACAAGTTCTTTTAGATTATGTAACTTCTTGTAACTGTATTATGAAACAAACTATTTTGATTCATGTTTACATTGAGGTATAAAAGACAAACATTGAGAATTAAAGCACACACACACACACACACACACACACACACACACACTCGGGGGTGTACACTCACCTGTGTTTACTTCAGTAATTAACCTGATATTTGCCTGTTCTTATGAATGTGGTTTTAGCTGGGTAATGAAAGGTCAGGCTAACATGCAGGATGAGATATCAGTCCTCTGAGACTCTCTCTCTCTCTCTCTCTCTCTCTCTCTCTCACACACACACACACACACACACAACATACCTGCACATACAGTATAAGCACACATTATATACACATATATGCATGAACATTTCCTTCATGCACCATCACACAATGTGGAATGATCTCATTTGTTGCAAACATGTAAGATATGAACAGTGTGTGTGTGTGTGTGTGTGTGTGTGTGTGTGTGTGTGTGTGTGTGTTAATCCTACCCCCTGCCAAGAGTCTGCCTGTGGATGTTCTGTTCCTGTCACTCGTTCACACCTGGTGTTGTCGGCACAGATGTGTGTGTGTGTGTGTGTGTGTGTGTGTTAGAGAGTCATGTTTGAAAATGGAATTTTTTTTTTGCGTCAGTGTTTTCAGTCAAAATGAACAGCGATGAGGAATCATGATTAAAGGAATACTCCAGCGTTTTCTTGAAGTCTGTGTGTGTGTGTGTGTGTGTTCACCACAGAGTTGAATTTCGACACCAGACTCACCCATCGTGAACGTCTAACAGCACGTGTTGAACCTCATCGTTAAACGTTTATGCGAAACGTGTCAAGATAAATCCTTCCATCGATGGGACGACTTTTTTGGAGTGTGTGTGGTCACAGTTCCCGGTGTATTAGGATTTGACAACCTACTGACACGGTAGGTTTTCGGGAGGTAGGAGGAAACCAGAGAACCCTGAGGAAACTCCACACAGACAGTAACCCGAGCTCTGGGTTGAACCAGGGACCCTAAAATGAAAATACAGCAGGTCAAAGGTCAAACGCATGGTAATCAGCTAAAAAAAAAAAACCCAAACAACGAGAACTTACTTCGGCTCTTTTTAAGTATGAAGGTTTAAACAAGAAAACGGTTGCCACTCACAGCGCTTGAAACCTTTTGTGTGATCTCCATCGTGCCTTAAGATAACGGCAACGGATCGACCTCAGCCTGTTAACCCCGCCCACATGACATCACTAATTCGGTCCCCCATGTGCATTTTGCCGTTAGTGCGGTTGCTTTAATCTGGTGGTCCCTGTAAGATTCTTGTGTTCATGATGACGTTCAAGGTCACATGACCATGCCAACACGGCGGATGTAGTATGTCCGGGATTGTATTCATAATACACACGCGTACTGATCAGTACGTATTGTTTCAACGGCCGTGATTTGTAAATGTACCGTAATCACATATATCGATAAACATGTTACGTACAAAAAAACAGTCCTTACTGTGATATTAGCCTTTAGTTTATTTCTATTCCATTTCAATCAACACATACGTACGACTCAATACGAACGACATATGAGGAGCCATTTTATTGGTCGAGCCCTTCCCTTTATGGCCCCGCCCACCGCACCATCGCTGTAATCCTGCGGCTGTCGTGACTTCGGTTCCACTTGTTTGTCCAACTTGATCCTGTATTTGTATCCTCTTGACTGATTTCAGACAGCGACCTTGCCCTTTTGAAAAAAAACCCTTTTATTGAAATTTTTTGTCCAGGACTACTTTACCAACAGAATACCCACCCAGACGTACTCTCTTTCCCTCTCGCACACACACACCCACGCCACGCGCTCTCCGTCTCGTCTTCGGTCTCTCTCTTACAGAGCGCTACAGGAAAACGGATAGCTAATATCATTGCACCGTTGTGCTCACGTTTTCATCGCCCTGCCGTATAATCGAATGATGTACATTTCCAAACAGTAAAGTGTGTGTTTTTTTGAGGTACAGTATGAATACAGTCCTCATATTACAGAGACAGGTCTTTATAACATTCGTATTGCTATTGCGACGTCCTGCTCGCACAGTTACAACTTTAAAGCTACGTTTACAAGTCTGCGTTTTGTGTGGGCGGGGCTGAAATAATAATAATAAGAAGAAGCAGAGGAAAAAAAAGTTCTGTGACTCATGTCATGTACGCAGCGTGTCAAGTGGCACGCCAATCCCTCAGTCAATCGGATTTTTGAGTAATTATGTTAATGTTAACGTTTTAATAATCGATTAAATACGCGTAATTCATGAGCTAGCATTATCCCTTGCCGGAAACCACACCCCTTTGAATCACGCCCCATTCTAAGCCATGTGTGATGATGTTGTTGACAACCTCGGCATGACATTAAACTGTATCGTATGTCTTTTGTTTATTTTCAGATGAATCTTGCGTAATTAAGACATTAATAATAGTCAATTATACGAGTTATTACACATAAATATTACGGCATGTCTACTTAACGACATTTTACTCCCGAGTGTTTCCGCATGACGTCGTAGCGGTCAGGTGGTACGAGTCGAAGCTCTTGATCACATATATATTACAGCACAGTGAAATTCTTTTCTTCACATACCCCTGCATGTTAGGAAGTTGGGGTCAGAGTGCAGGGTCAGCTATGATACAGCGCCCCCTGGAGCAGAGAGGGTTAAGGGCCTTGCTCAAGGGCCCAACAGGGGCAGTTTGGCACTACAAGGGCTCGAACCCCCGACCGTCCGATCAGTACCCCAGAGCCTTAACTTCCAAGCCACCACTGCCCCTGAACCACTAATTATGAGTTCTAGGAGCACGTGAGCGCTTTTTACAAGTCGGAATCTTGTAATTACGGTAATCACGACATGGCGTGAACGCAGCTCAACCCTCGTTTGCTAATTACACTCACCTGTTGTTCAATACCGCCTCAGATTCCTGTGCGAATGTGTGTAATTTGCATAGCTCTATAGGATTATATAATAGAATATTGTAACACGATGGAAATCTACGGATGGACGGATGGAAAAGATGGACATTTCCTACAAGATAAGAAAATCCACTCCACCATAGTTGTTGTACAGATAGAGTTTTGGGCAAACCTGTCATGCGCAGACTTTTAGATGTACATTAAACACCCGAAACCAAAAGAAGACCAGTTCACGCTGTTAAATCTGCTCTCGAGTCTTCGTTACAAAAGCTGTCCTATGCTTGCCAATGTGTCTTCTGTCTATTATGAAATGCAAAACCATCAGAAAGCATGATGATACGTGTCTAACTCATGGCCTTTGCATCGTTTCCACCATTTTTATGTTGTTTTTTTGGTTTTTTGGGGGTTTTTTTCTCCAAAATGTACAGTATATGATATTCACTTTCTTGTACACCCCAGTGTTAATTTTTACTTTTTTTTTTTTTTTTTTACTATACAAACTAATCGAACATGAAATAATCCCTAAAACTCCATAATAAAGGAAAACAGTATACGTTCCGACATTTTGGAATTGTAGAGATCACGTGAGAGTGTTCAGAACGTCAGGGGTCTCTCTAATCCACACTACAACTCTTTCAGATTTATACACGATGGACAGCAGATTCGCAAAAGAATCTTCACTCTCTGTCTCTTTCTGCCCGTCTCTCTCTCTCCATCTCTCTCTCCATCTCTCTCTCTCTCTCTCCATCTCTCTCTCCATCTCTCTCTCTCTCTCTCTCTCCCTCTCTCTCTCCATCTCTCTCTCTCTCTCTCCATCTCTCTCTCCATCTCTCTCTCTCTCTCTCTCTCTCTCTCTCTCCATCTCTCTCTCTCTCTCTCTCTCCCTCTCTCTCTCCCTCTCTCTCTGCACTTACACACACTGTCTCTCCTTCCTCTCTCTCTCACTCCCTCTCCCTCTCTCTCTCTCTCACTCCCTCTCCCTCCATCTCTCTCTCTCCATCTCTCTCTCTCTCTCTCCATCTCTCTCTCTCTCTCTCCCTCTATCTCTCCCTCTCTCTCTGCACTTACACACACTGTCTCTCCTTCCTCTCTCTCTCTCACTCCCTCTCCCTCTCTCTCTCTCTCTCACTCCCTCTCCCTCCATCTCTCTCTCTCCATCTCTCTCTCTCTCTCTCTCCATCTCTCTCTCTTTCTCTCCCTCTCTCTCTCCCTCTCTCTCTGCACTTACACACACTGTCTCTCCTTCCTCTCTCTCTCACTCCCTCTCCCTCTCTCTCTCTCACTCCCTCTCCCTCTCTCTCTCTCACTCCCTCTCCCTCCATCTCTCTCTCTCTCTCTCTCTCTCTCCCTCTTTCTCTCCCTCTCTCTCTGCACTTACACACACTGTCTCTCCTTCCTCTCTCTCTCACTCCCTCTCCCTCTCTCTCTCTCCATCTCTCTCTCTGCACTTACACACATTGTCTCTCTTTCCTTTTTTTCTCTCTCTCTGCACTTGTCTCTCCTTCCTCTCTCTCTCTCTCTCTCTCTCTCTCTCCATCTCTCACAGAGAAGAAAAGGGAAACAGACAGCAAGCCATGATGTGGAGAGCGCAGGAGAGGAGAGTAGGATTTTATTTCACTCTTGCGGTTCCTCCCTGGGAGAACCTCTGACCTCAATCTGTCTGTCTCTCTTCTTGTCTTTTTTATAGTGCCCACATACACACACACACACACACACACACACACACACACACACATGCTCTCTTTAGTCTGCCGATGACAGAAATCTGAATAAGGTACAATTCACCTAACCTCAGTCAGAAACACACACACACACACACACACACACACACACACACACACACACCCTTGTACAATCCGAGGACCAAAAAAACCTAAGATATTCAAGATAGTGAAAGTCGGAAATAAAAACTCAAATCCAAGCCCTTAAATTATATTCAGATTCTGGAATTTTCCTTCTGATTACTCCCATATGAAGAATTTGGTCACTGTCAATCACACACACACACACACACACACACACACACACCTGAATAGACAAAGATGGCAGAAACAAACATCATATTTGATGATTCCTGCCACGAAGGCCTCATGTTGCCTGAGCGATGGAGAAGAAGAAAAAAAACCTGAGTCAAAACAGTCTATTCATATTTGTTTATTGAGAGCGCGTGTGTATGAGTTTGATTAAAATCATTAAAGCATGGCACCCTGGTCGTGCTGGAAATGAAACTGTGATTACCTTCGCCATGCGTGGCTGCCTGCCAGTGATGGCAGACTCTCTCTCTCCCTCTCTCTCTCTCCCCGTCTCTCATCTCTCGTTATTTACTAACAGATAATGACGAGCCGTTAGACTGATTTCAGACTGTCAGTTTGCTGTCTCATCAGCAGCTCAGACACAAACGCCTGATAAAGAGCTCTCGAACACGCCCCCGAGGATGCAACGGGAAAAAAACTTTGACGTTTGCGCACAGCTGCGATCACGCTTCATGACTCCTGATTGGCTTGTAATGTTCATTTCAGACCAATAGGATCGCAGAAGTTTGGATAATCGGGATTTCTGACCCAGAAGGTAGTGAGTTTAAATCCCAGGACTTCCAGACCACCTCTGAAGTGCTCCGTCCAACATGATTCAAATGTGGTGGGTGAACGATGTCCAGAATGTCCCGAACGATCCGATCAGCTGATACTCTTTCATCAACAGCTTCACCACACGCTGCCAGCGGTTACCAGCGGTTACCAGACTTTATTCATTAAGCACGACACATTGTGCTTTTTATCTGTTTAATATTATAGTTATGTATCTGGTTATTATAGCGCGCATGGTGGCTCAGTGGTTAGCACGTTCGGCTCACACCTCCAGGGTCGGGGGTTCGATTCCCACCGTGGCCCTGTGTGTGCGGGGGTTTCCTCCGGGTACTCCGGTTTCCTCCCCCAGTCCAAAGAGGCTGATAGGCAGGTATGTGATTGTGCCCTGATATGGATTGGCACCCCATCCAGGGTGTCCCTCGCCTTGTGCCCTGTATCCACTGCTATAGGCTCCAGGCCACATGCCACCCTGTATAGGATAAGCGATATAGGATAAGCGATAAGTATATGGGGCAGTGGTGGCTTGGCAGTTAAGTCTCTGGGTTACCGATCGGAAGGTCGGGGGTTCAAGCCCCATCCACTGCCACTGTTGGACCCTTGAGCAAGGCTCTTAACCCTCTCTGCTCCAGGGGCACTGTATCATGGCTGCCCTCTGAGGTTTATATTAAAGCAGAAAAGTTCATCCAGAGATCGCAAGTTCGACTCCTGAAAGTGCCACAAACACTTGGGGCAGCTGTGGCTCAGGTGGTAGAGCAAGTTGTCCACTAATCGTGAGGGTGGCGGTTCGATTAGCGTCACTAATCATAAGGTTGACATGTCCTTGAGAGACACTGAACCCCGAGTTGCTCAGGATGGCAGGCTTGCATGTGTGTGTGTGAGTGTGTGAATGAGAACCGGTGTCGAGTGCTTTGTAGGACCGGTAAGGGTAAAAGGCACCATTGAATGCGGACCCATTTACAAACATCCGTGACCAGGCGTCCAAGAGAGCAAAATTCGCCATGTTTTCTAGGAGTTATACACAAAGGCATACACGTTTTCACTCATGAAAGTGTGTTCCGCAGCAGTTCAGAGAGACGTAGAAAGATTGCTGGTTTCACATATATCAGAGGAAGCATGTGTAAGTCTACAGCTTCCCCAGTTCGTAGCGGTCGTATGAAGAGCTGGCTGCTGGGTGGGAACCAGTCATTAAAGCAAAATAAAATGATCAAATGACTATTTTCAGAGCAGTCTTGTGCAGTTGACTGACTGAAATCTATTTTGAAATATTCCCAGACTACTTTTATCTGCTTTCTTCACTGTCCAATTCAGTGTTTATTCCACTGCCCCAGCAGGCCAATATCACAACAGCAGTGACTAGCGAATGCATTAGCCGTCTAGTCGCTGTAACCCCTCATCTGCAGCTCAGACACAAGGTTCCCTAGACAGACTCACTTTGGAGTGAAGGTTGCTGTGCTGGTTTCTGATTATCTTTTGATTTACAAAATGAATCGAATGTAAAGGACGGACACGGGGAGAAAAAAAATCGGGATGAGACCAAATATTGGCCGTGTTTTTATCGTGTTTGAAGTCTCTGCAATATTGAAAAGTGAACTTTTGTCCACTTTGTGACTTTTTACACACGTTTGCCTCGCACCTCCGGGTTTGTGGGTTCCAATCCAGCCTCTTTTGGAGCTTGCATGTTCTTCCCGTGCTTCGGGAGTTTCCTCTGGGTACTCCTGGTTTCCTCCGCCAGCCCAAAGACATGATTGGCTGATTGGCATTTCCGTATTGTCCGTAGTGTGTGAATGTGTGCGTGATTGTGCCCTGTGATGAGTTGGCATCCCGTCCAGGGTGTCCTCATCCTCACGCCCCGAGTTCTCTGGAATAGGCTCCGGGCTCCCGGAGACCTTGTGTAGACTCGGCAGTACGGAAAATAGACGGATGGCTGTGGTCTTCTACCGTTGTAGCCCGTCCACCGCAAGTTTTGATGTTTTGTACCAACAGCAATGCCGAAGTTAGTCACAGAGACCACACCTTTTTCTTCATTACGATGTGAACATCAACCGAAGCTCTTGATCTGCATCTCCAAGAGTTTATGCATCAGCCAAATGATTGGCTGATTAGATAACCGCATGACTGTGCATGAACGATGCTCGTCTAAAATCAAAGTGACTCACCCAATGGAAAAAAAAAAACCAAGCAATAAAAATGCATTACATCCTTGACAGCAAATGTATGTGGACCACTTAGCAAGTTCTAAACTCCTAAGTGCCTTGCTCAAGGGCACTACATAAATAAGCTAAAGAAAGCACATTTGAAATTCTAGTTCAACATGCTAGCAGCCCAGACGCTCTCCTGGTGTAAGAAACGATAAACCCACTGAGCCACAGCTGCACTTTTTTTTACAGTCTTTCTCCTCCGTTCCACTCTAATATACAATAAAACAGTACATTTACATAAGGACACCCGGCCTCCTGCGAGTAAAGAGCTGTTCAGAGTGAAAGCACATAATCAGAGGCGGGAATAAGTAGGAAAAGCCATCGCAACGCAGAGCGCCGCAAGGTCAAGATGAAATCGTCTGTAATTACTCTGGACAATGAGTGTGTGGTGTGATGTGAAGAGTCACGCGTTCTTACCCGCGAGCCCATCTCTCGAGACGGATAAAGCCGAGCGCACTTTTAGACTCGCACTGGTTGGAAAAGAGTTTTGAAAAAAAAAATTGTCAGTTTTGATTTTGTTGTTTTTCACTCGTCCTGACCACTGTTTATCACGGCGAGATTTTTAGGAGGTTCTTCCTGAACATTTTTAGCCAGACAAAATCTGTAGGTTTTTTTTTTTTTTTTTTTTTTTTTTTTACTATTTACGAACATTTCAAGGACAAACGATCACGATCAACTTGACTGAAATATTAACTACTTCTGGAACAATTCTTGGAATTTGGGACAAACTTCCCTGCTGAACAAAACGATAGAAACCCTATTAGAAGTTGTAATGGTTTTAATGGTTATGATGAGAATTGTATTGGTTTTAATGGAAACTATAATGGTGGGTCTCTACTGGTAATTCGTTGCCTTTTATTGGTGGCATGTTTTGTCTAGTGGATACCATTAAGGACCTACATCCTTAACACGTACTACTAAATAATGGAACCCATTTTTAATGGTTTGAATGGTTAACAGCTGATGGTTTGTAATGGTACAGTGGAGACCATTAGAATTTCTGTGATGGTTTCTGTTTTTTTTTTTTTGTTTTTTTTTTAATTCTATTGTTTTTTTAATCAGGGTTTCCATATTTGATTCTTCCTAACCTATTTGAACTAGTTTCCACTGAGCAAACTCTTCGCTCATTAAACTCTGCACCTTTTATTGAATATTTCTGAATATTTCAGTTCACTTCTGTCTGTTTGAATTAATCCCGAACGTTTGTCGGCGGGAGACGAACCGTCGACCTTTTATTTCTCTGGAAATCAATATCACTTTATTTCCTGTTAGCAGTCAAGCTAATAAAGCTATTTCGAACAGAACTGGATTAGAATTGAGTGACGGAGACAGATGGAGCAATTTTAATATTCATTTCCAGAATCTGTCAGAACCAGTATGCGTGTGTGTTTGTATATCTGTGTGTGTGTGTGTGTGTGTGTGTGTGTGCTTCAGTGTGGCTAATAAACGAATATGAGGGCCAGAATAAGCGAAGCAGAGTGAATTAACACACTCATTAGCCATATGGCCATGGCTGAATGTCAATTCTCTTCTCCGTCACTCAGCTGTGAACATCATACGGCTTCGTCTTCTCTCTAAACGACGCTGAAACCGTTAGCGCACCTCGGCTAAGCCATTACTACCTACCAGCGAACGTTTCCCTGACATATTGTAGGTGGAGGAAATGGATATTTGGCGCTGTTGGGAGGAGAACAAGCTCGACTACAAAAGTTTTATGTGCATAGAAGGGATGCCATATCCATGATTTCACTTAGGCTTAATATGCAAATGACAGTATTGTGCGCATAATAGTCATGTTTGTAGGAAAACCATTCTGCACACGGCGAGCGATTATTCTGTAGAAAAGCCTTCGACATCGACTGTGTTTTTATTTTTATTTTTAGATACCAAGCTCAGTGACGCACTGATGATTTAAAACTCCAGGATAATGTACAAACGTCATCTCTGTACCCACGCCAGCGCTCGTTTCTTTAAATAGGGTCTCCAGATGCTCTGCGGCGTTCATCTCCAAACATCTCCAACCTGCTCCGAGCTTTTCAGCTGTAATTTGTAATTTAGCGCATTTTAAAGCCGAGCCGCGAGCTCGGAAAGGAGAAAAGAGACGGGGATGGATTCGGATAGCGCGTTCATCAGATCCTGAGATGAGATTGACAGATGATGTTTTGTTGATTTTGATGTCTCCTGGCGAAATGTTTCTACAAGCTTGTAACATCTTCAATCAATGTCAAAAACGAGTTCGGTCTTCCTTCGTAATGTTGCAGATCGTTTGTCTGTTTATGAGAAAGAAAGGATAGATCACTGCACAAATATGCCAAGAAAAAAAAATACAGTAGAAAAAACATTAGCATATATCGGTGGATGAGATGGCTAATTTTATATACTTAATAAAACTTTAAATCTAGCTTTTGGATGATGTTAGGATTCAAATATAATCAATTTTCTCTCAAGAGAAAAGCTTTTCTCTTTATTGTTCAGTCAAGATCAATGCATCAGCTGAAAAAATGATAAAACACGTAGTTTTCACTGATGTGCCTCCGATATCACCGTAGCAAGAGGTCAAATATCATCTAAACCGTAAATATTGGGAGCTCTTGCTTACATCTTCCTGGAAAGCTCTGGAATTGTGCACATATATACAGAAAAAAAAAAACAACAAAAACAAAAAGCTTCCTCTGGTTCTTCCTCTTGCTGATCACTCTCAGCCTCAGAACACCAGACAGATGCTCTCAATCTATTATTTAGTATCAGGGAGCCAACATGCTCTCTCTTTTAATCTCTCTCTCACACACCCACATACAGTATATACAAATACAAACACACACTTACACACATATGCAGTGTCCTCCACTAATACTGGGACCCTTGGTAAATATGAGCTGTGAAGGCTGTGGAAAAAAAAAAAATAAAAAAATAAAAAAAACTTCTTTATTGTTGAACCTTTTGAGCTTTTGTTCAAAAAATGCACAAATATACAATGCTCTGATGGATATCGAACAATTTCAAACACAACACAGGTTTATCAAAAAAAAAAAAAAAAAGAGGTAAAAAGTCTCCAAAACGACAATCTGAAGTCACCGACATCACCACAAGTTGTTGGAAGGGTTTCAAGAAAAAAGCCTCTACTCTCATCCAAAAACAAACTCGAGCGTCTTCAGTGTGCAGACACTACTGGAACTTCAAATGGGATCGGGTTCAATGGTCAGATGAAACCAAAATAGAGCTTTTTGGTAATAAACACCAGAGGTGGTTTTGGAGCACACAGAGAGGTAGCCATATGGAAAAGTACCTCATGCCTACGGTTAAATATGGAGGTGGATCTTTAATGTTTTGGGATGTTTTTCTGCCAGAGGACCTGGACATTTTGTTAGGATACATGGCATCATGGACTCTATCAAATATCAACAGATATTAAATGAAAACCTGACTGCGTCTTCCAGAAAGCTTCAAATGGGCCGTGGTTGGATCTTCCAGCAGGACAATGATCCAAAACATCATCAAAATCAACACAGAAATGGTTTACTGACCACAAAATCAAGATCCTGCCATGACCATCCCAGTCCCCTGACCTGAACCCCATAGAGAACCTGTGGGGTGAACTGAAGAGGAGAGTCCACCAGCGTGGACCTCGCAATGTGAAGGATCTGGAGAGGTTCTGTACGGAGGAACGGTCTCAGATCCCTCACTATGTATTCTCCAACCTCATCAGGCGTTATAGGAGAAGACTCAGAGCTGTTATCTTGGCAAAGAGAGCTGGCACAAAGTATTGATATAACGGGCGCCAATAAAAGTTGCACACCTATATTTAACAAAGGTTGTTTTTTTTTTTTAAACCTGTGTTGTGTTTGTAATTGTTTGATGTCCATGACAGCAGAGAATTTTTGTGCACTTTTTGAACAAAAGATCAAAAGGTTAAACAATAAAGACATTTTTTCACAGCCTTCTTTATTCATATTTACCAAAGGTGCCAATATTAGTGGAGGACACTGTATAAATATATATAATATATACATATACATGCCCTAGTGGCTGACACTGAGCCTGACGTGGGGCACAAACAGGAATACTCTGGCTAGCAAACCACGGCAGATTTTCTCTCTTTCAATTTCCAGACCTGTTCCGGTTCCACGTCTGATCCCACAGCCTTCGCGTTTCAGTCATGCCTGCCACGGATACATATTGTTATTTCCTGGCCTTCAGGGAGCGGCTTGCTGTTCAAGCACATTTCCATATTAAAGATAAAAAAAAAAAAATAAAAAAAGCACCGAGCATGGCTGTGTTTGCCCGGGAAACCTGCGCAAGGCTTTTTCTGTGTGCCACGTGGGACCTCTAACACCTCCTTCCTAAATATTCCCATTTGCATTCCTTCATTCACGCAACAGCACAGTCATTATGTGCGCGACTGAGCCGAAATGGCTGCTGCCCGGGCCCTGTAATCATTCTGTGCAGAAAGAAAAGAAACGGAGAGAGAAAGAGAGAGAGAGAGAGAGAGAGAGCGGGCAAACAGCACTCCATTACTCAGCAGTCACTACATCATTCCACATTTCCTTAACTGGTCTTCTACTCACACCAAACAGCGTGTCGGGGCAAACAGGCAGGTGAGCTCCACTTCGCTCTGATCCCTGAGCTGCTCTGACAGATCTGCATGGACTGCCTGTCAGGATGAATTTTACTATTCGAGCCGTGTTAAATATTTAATAGTCGGCATGCATTTGTTTCAAAAATCCACATTCAGACGTTTAAGATGTCCCGTTCTGCTTTTAGTCATGTTTATATAGTACCGTATAAAACTATGCACCCATAATGAATCAATTATTATAAATGAATGCATGGGAATACTGTAACGAAGCGTCTATCTCTACATCTAACAGGATTCATTTTACCACAGCGCTGCTGAATTCTGATTGGTCAGGATTTTCTCTCCGACCCTGACACTAGTACTAGTGTTTGAAATTGAAATGAATGCACTTTCTTCATCTAACATCACACGTCACAAGCAGTACATACAATCAGTAATTTTTTTTTTCTCCTGTGCGTAGTGAAGTACAGATGTAAAGCTCTTCTCTGTGAGATTATGTGCGCTAGACCGGGTAGAACCTGACGCCATTGCGGTGATGTGAAACTGGGTTATGAACTGAGCCCAATTAGACCCCTACCAGCCCGGAGCAAACACATAATGATGAAGCAATCACTCACAGCGCTGATTAGAGTCATGTAATGTGAGCTATACATCAAGGAATGTATCTGTGAAATACGAGTTAGAAATCTCTACAGGAGCAGTCAGTCTGAAAATGGCAGCGAACGGTTAATCGCTTTTACGGTAGTCGAACAAAACCAAACAAAGAAGAAACTTTGGGCTAACAAAATGTTTCGGTTTGCTGGATAAAGTTCCATTGAAAATATTTCATGAATGTTTAGGTAACTATGTTACAGCAGCCTGTGTGTTATGGACCGTGACATGAATGATAACATGATAATGACTAACATCAGACCAAAACGACGAACACTTAGTGAAATAAACGAAAACCTTTTTTTTTTTTGAGAATAAAGTTGTAATATTTGGTGAAAAAAAATTCTTAAAAAAGTCGTAATATGTAATTTTATAAGAATTAGGTTGTAGTAGAAATTACGAGAATTAAATGATAATATTGTGAGTATGTAGTCATAATTTTTTTTGGGGGGGGGGGTGTCGGGGGGGGGGGGGAGTTGTTATAGCTAACATTACAAAAATATACTCAAGTTGTAATATTTCCAGACATAAGTTGTTACATTTCAAGAATATAGTTGTAATATTTTGAGAATAAAGTCGTCATGTCTGAAAATACGAGTTGTAACATTTCTACGATCAAGTAGTGATACGTTAAGAAACAATTTGCCCGATGAATAAAAAAAAAAAAAAAATCATTTAAAGTCATTATACTATGACAAAATGGGACAATATCACTGCAACGTTAGTGTGTTAAAATGAGAGACGTTGGAAGAGAGGTTGCCATGTGAATAACCTGCTTGCTGACATGGTGTCAAAGCTAGCTAATTAATCGAAAGTGAAGATTTTAGCGAAGTTATACTTCTCACCTGCCTAAAGAACCTGAGCGAGGGGGAGAACACGCCAGGTTACGATTCACACTTTAGTCTAGTGCTGCCATTGATGTGTGTGTGTGTGTGTGTGTGTGTGTGTGTGTGTGAATGGGTGAATGAGAAACAGTGTAAACCACTTTGTAGAACCGCTAAGGTTAAAAGTCGTTATATAATTGCAGATTTACGATTTCCCATCAGTATCATTCCCAGATTAGATGGCACACCACGTTAAAAAACCAAGCTGCAGATCTGCTCAAAGACTGACGGATAATTCAAAAAGAATCATGTTTAACGGATTTCATCAGCAAAGTCTTGAACTTTCTGTCAAATCCACGGCCTCATCAACTGTAGTGCTGTGGTGACGTAATTCAGCCCTGATCATTAAATATTCTCTCATATCTCTCCGGATATGGCACATCTTCCAGACGAGTTAAGACAATATGACATCCCTAGGGTCCTTGGCTAGAGTCTGAAGGTCAATGAGTTTCAGAGGTTTATTGATTATTAATGTCTGACTTGTTCCTGCTGATGGAAGTACATGTGAGGAGAGGGGTAAAACAGTGTTGATATAGAGTCATCGGAGTGATTAGCATGTTGACAGCTTCCTGGAAAGAACTCATCAGCTGTGAAAGGTATCGACCTCCGACGTGCGTCCAAAGCAGCGATGAACCAGCAGGAGTATCCAGATCTACAACCTACAGACACATTAGTAAGCGGCAAAGCGACTGATAACTGTCCAAGTCCAAACAGGTTCAAACGATTGGCTTGACTAATCCTACGATGCAATCCTGTAGTGATTATGGTCCGAAGGTTTTTCAGTTCCCCATTAACGACTTGCGGGTTCGAATCCTGCCTCCGCCCTGTGAGCGCGGAGTTTGCATGTTCTTCCTGTACTACAGGGGGTTTCCTCCAGGTACTCTGGTTTCCTCCCCCAGTCCAAATACATGTGTTGTAGGCTGATTGACATTTCCAAATTGTTCATAGTGTGTGAATGTGTTTGAGACTGTACCCTGCAATGGGTTAGTCCCCCGTCCAGGGTGTCCCCCGTCTTGTACCCTGAGTTCCCTGGGATAACCATCATTTCCGGGTTCCATAACGACCTTGTGTAGGATAAGCTGCATGGAAAATGGATGGATGAAAGTTAAGTTAGGTTGCTTTGTGAGTCTAATCTGAGAACAAATCGAGTAAGAATGAAGCACGTAGCTTGTAAATCAGACAATCAGTTAGCACACTGATTACTGCATGTACATTTTGGCTACTACAGTAGCAGTCGCTACACGCCCACGAGAGACAAACTAAAATTGACAATACAGACTTGTGGAAGAGATGCTATCTGGTCGAGAGGATCTATTTAAGCAATTAGGCCATTGGAAATTCCTCGTCCATTCTCTAAATGGCAGACACGCCTAATAAACAATAGATGACAGAAAGGAAAAGAAGGCGCCGTCTGAGTTACGGTCTCAGCCTGTTGCTGTGGCGCTAAACTCATAATGCAGCCGTACTGGATGTCAGCTGAAATGTCATCTCCAGCCATGGTCATGATGAAATATCAGAATCTGTTGAGGTATTTATGGAGAATGCCACCACCATCGCTATGGCCCACAATGCCGTACCTTTCCAAGCAAGAGAACAAACGGCTCACCTCCTGGGCCTGGCACAATGTGGCCCGAAAAAAAGTAGAAATAAATAAAGCCTTTGTAATGCTTTACCTTTATGAAAAAAAACAGCAGGGGTTCACTACAAGGCGGACAGCTGGTTCCGCCATGAATCACTTGAGTGAGTGTGAAATGTCAGCTGAGTGGCCTTTTGTGGAAAGCCGGAGCCGAAGCCTTCCCCCGTGACAATATTCAATATCAAATGAGTCCGGATATCGACCAGGATCTGGGGGCCACAGTGAGTCTTTCACTCCTCCCACTCCATCTCTCCACTTCCTACCCCCTCCCTTCTTTATTTACCATCATGGGTTCTCCATTAGGCCTCACTGGGGCACCACACTTGTTATCCCTGGCACACCCTGTAACACGACAGAGTGCTATGAATACCGAAACATGCTATCTAAATGTTATCAAATGCAAATATTTAGTGATATTTCTGATGCCGAGAGAGAGGGCTCACGTTGACATGCACATAACAAACAAAAGGCCCAGTTGGACAACGGCAGAAAAGTCACGACAAGCCCTCCGGGCCGGCAGACTCGCAAACACGAATCAATTCCATTGTGTTTTTGTATTTGGAGTCTCACGGAGTGGCATGAAACCCCCCCTCCGGGCTGCTGCTGCTGTTTGGCCAGCGCAATCCTGCCAAAGGGTCACATTAGCATACATTTCAAAACAAGAGAATGCTAAAACGCCACTCAATATCTCTACTGAATATGGTTATAAAAACAAGAACAGGATCATGAAGGCTTTATTCCATAAATGTCAAACTGCTGTAAAAGTGTAGTTAACTCAGCTGCAAGTTTATGTACAGAAATGTACCCGAGCTAACGCTATACCTCTGGGAAATAATGCAAGCTACACTAAAACTGTTTTTAGCACCTGTCTGTCTGTCTGTCTGTCTGTCTGTATATGTTGAGACACCACTTCTTTTTTCCAGTGAGCTACACTCCAAACATCTTCCCAGCTCCCTTTGTTTGAGGTAAATGGAGGTAAAATGCCTCACTATTTGGAAATATTAAGCTAGGTAAGCTAATCAGGAGCAAGATAGGAAAAGAAATAGCCTACCAAACAGGCCTAGCCTCAAACGTTATGTCTACTTCTTGTCGTGATCCTATTCCAATATTCTTACACCTTTTGAGGAGCAATGTTTTATGACTTGTGTTTATTTGCACCCCTGTGTGGCCAGCACAGTGTTACAGTGGATCTAAAAAGTCTACACACCCCCGTTAAAATGGCGTTTGCCATTCTTCCTTGCGAAAGCATTGTAACTCTGTCAGATTGTCTGGACATGTCCTCTGCACGGTCCTCTTCAGGTCGCCCCACAGATCTTTGATTGGATTTAGGTCTGGACTCCGGCTGGGACGTTCCAAAACTCAAACTTGTTTTGGTGAACTGTTCCTTTGTTGATCTGGAGGTTTGCTTCAAGTCATTGTCATGCTGAATGGTGAAAAAAAAATTTTTTATCTTAAGTGTTTTAGCAGAAGAAAACCTTCAGGTTTTGCTCCATAATTAACTGGAATTTGGAGCTATTCATTATTCCCTCCACCCTGATTAAATCCCCAGTTTCACCTGAAGAAAAACAGCCCTGAAGTATGCTGCTGCCACCACTGTGCTTCCCCATGGGGCATGGTGATCTTATGGTGATGTGCTGTATTATGGCCAAAAAGTTCAACTTTGATCTCATCAGACCATGACATACGTCTTGCCACCCTACCCCATAGCCCAGAGATATGAAAAATTCAGTAGATTGTTGTCACATGTATGGCGCAACCAGTACTTGCCAGAAATGGCTGCAATTCTTTTAATGTCGCTGTAGGCCTCTTGGCATCCTCTCTGACCAGTTCTCTCCTGATCTTCTCATCAGTTTTAGAAGGACGCCCTGTTCTTCGTAGTCTCCCTGTCATGCCATATTTTCTCCACTCGTTGATTATTGTCTTTACAGCGGCCCATGGCTTTTCCAGTTAGACGTTATCAAGAAGATATCAGGAGAATCCTACAGGAACAGCTGGACTTTATTTGGGGTTAATCAGTCACTTTAATTGATGGCAGGTGTTTGAACACTTCCACATTCCCAATTATAAAAGGGTGTGCACATTCATGCAAGCTGGATGTTGAAACTTATTTTTATTTCCTCTCCGCAAAATGATTCTTACAGTTTTTCGCTTTAATGAATAGGTTAAAATTTCACAATAAAAGTAGAAAAGGTTCTGACACGATCACAAAAACTTACCATTTTACCTGGGGTGTGCAGACTTTTTATATCCACTGTATACCACGTTACAGTATTAGCACCTCCTGATTTAGCAATGATACCGTGACACGACACTTTGCTAAGGTTAGCCAGCTAAGTAGTCAGTTTAGCTAATGCTACCTCTCCGTCAGTAGCTGCCCAGGTTTGTTAATAAGCTAGCTAATGCTAGACTATAAACTGCATTTGTTTAATTAAAACCAAGTATTAGAAAGCTAGTTATTATTAAGCTATATGTTCTAATTTGTGTTTGAAACTTGTAGCCATGCCTGCTAGCAAGTATTAGCCCCCACCCTTCCAGTGTGGCTACATGACTACAGTGGTTATTTTAGTGTAGTAGCTCCGTTTGTGTAAAAACCAATTAAAACCCCACAGCTTATCGCCAAAAGGTTATCCGATGACTTTATCAGCTGTTGGGAGATAACAAAGACTGCTTTCATATTTAGCATCATATAACATGTCCAATAGGTCCAGGGCTGAGAATAACAACAAGCTAATAATTAATGACTATGGCTACATAATGTCGGTCCTCTCAGAGATTCAAGTACTTGCTTATGAATCTGAATTCATGCACATAATTAGCACAGCATAATGCACATTTTTTTAATATCATTCCAAACTTATTTTTGTGTTAAATGACTGAAATATTTGTTTTAAGCTTTAAGTACGGAATAAAACCAAGAAACACACAGCAGCAGTGATGATTTCAGCAATCCGGTGTATGACACCGTGAATTATGTCCAGCAGCCATCTGTCCTTACATCCCGATCTCTCTCTCTCTCTCGCTCTCTCTAACACACACACACACACACACACACACACACACACAGAGCCACAGTCATGCCTAATCCTTGTGAGTGTTATTCCAGCGTCAGCGCTTCTCTTTATAGTCTCGATGCACAATATGCAGCTCTGCACTTTCTCTCTCTCTTTTCCGACTCTGTCTTTTCTTCTCCTTCTCTTCATGTCACATCACCTTGCGGCCTGGATGTACTCTTTCTAAAATGAAAGATTAATATTTTAAGATGGAGAGTCATTGTATCGATTCTTTCTTTCTTTCTTTCTTTCCGTATTTATCTATTCACCTCGACAAATGGAAACGGATGTCATCCGTGACGTACTGTAACTCGGCCTTGACCGGGCCTGGGGTTTCGGTACGAGCCGAATCCTGATGTCTTAGTACCTAGATAACAAATGATCCAGCGGCGATCTTGTGGGGGGGTGGGGCGGGGTGGGGGTGGGGTGGGGGGTTTGGTTGGGTTTTTTTTTTCAGGACAGACTTGATAAATGAAGACATTGGCCTCCTTCTGCGCAAGTTTCTCATGCCTACTAAATCAAACGCGTCACGTGGAAGCATAAGCGGCGCTTTTCGCCGGGCGTTGTTGATATTTTCGGCAGAACGCACCGAGCTGTTGACCCCTCTTTGTCTGCGGAAGTCGTTTAGCCATCAATTTTACTAAGTGTGCAGGGATGTACTGACAGCGACGCCAGAGGATTCATTAATCAACCGCTATGCAAACAATATTCGTCAATGTAAAACAATGGCTTTTGATACGTAAAGAATCCCATTAGTGTGCGCCCAGATGTTGCAAGGAGAGGGATTTATTTTCGGATGCCTTCCCTCTCTCTCTCTCTCTCTCTCTCTCTCTCTTGCTCTCTTTCTGTCTCTCGGCTCATGCACCATGCCCACCTGCCTTTACAGGACATATTTAACAACTCACCGTGGCAGTGTGTTATAATAAATCCAACATGCCTATCCCAAAGTGCTGGCTTTTTTCCCCAGCCAGCTCAGCATTTACCACATCGCAGTACACGCGACTGCTTTTCCTTCTTTGTGTCTTTGTACGGTCACACAGAGCTCTGACGTTGCGAGTGACAGCAACCTCCACTGGGAAATAACACCGGAGAAAAAAACAACCCCACAACTGTGCCTTTTCAGATACGCGTGAGGTGTCTGGCGCTGGATCTGCTCACTGTTCAGAGATAAAGAAGAACACGGTGCGGATGAAATGATCCAGATGGAAACTAGAGCGTGACTCGTCTTCAAACCGAGCGCTGTGAACACGGCCTGCGAAACAAGCTAAAGCGAGGCCTTGAACAGGAATGACTGTACTGTACTGTACTTATTCTTTCAAAGCTGAATCCTTACTGTATTCAAACGCGGAGTCGGGGTTTAAGAGTCTTAGTCAAGCAGTAAGATTTCACAGCTACTGATAACACATACAACCCACTATGCGTGTAACTGTATCTTTATCGGTTTACTGGTCCAAATATTTGTATCTCTATGTGTATTTGGATTTTTTTTTTTAGTCACATCCCGAGTTCGTGTTTTCATCCTAGGAACCCACAACACTTTTCACATATTTTAGAAAGATGGACCCAGCTTTCAGGGCCATGGTGTGGAAAATTAGAATTTTCAGACCACCAGCAGGATGTTGCTAGCTGGCTAATTGATCTTATTTGATGTTGATGTCTGAAATATGAAATTTACATGTTAGACTCTTCTTGGACCAAACAAGAAAATGGTCGAGTACAACATTACCCAATTCCGGTGGATTTTTTTTTTTTTTTTTCTCTTGCCTTCTTCTTTGTTTTTTTTGTTTGTTTGTTTGTTTGTTTTTGTTTTTTATTTATTATTATTTTATTTATTTATTTATTTTTTTTTTTAAATTAATTTTAATTTATTTATTAATTATTACATAATTTACTAATCACCTCATCTAGCATGGGCTAATTTAGATTTTTTTTTTGAGTCCATCGGGTTATTGCTAGCTAGCTAATTTATCCGACTCAAAAAAACGTGAAAATTCCATATTAGACTTTTCTTGATCCAAATGAGCACATGGTCCAGCACAATAATCACCCAACTTTTTTACAGAACCAGACTTTAATTAAAAAAAAGAAAGAAAGAAAGAAAGAAAGACAAACAGAAAGAAAACATAGATATTTATGTCATCTCATCTAGCATGGCTACATTTTTTTGCTATGAATTATGGGGCTTGTTGGTACAGGAAGTCAAGTTTGAATTGTTTGATGATTTCAATGTATCTATTTATTTATTTATTTGTTTATTTTAATTTCCCGTCGAACCATTTCGTAAACCAAAAGACCAAACAGTTCAGAACAATATCATCATTTAATGACTTAAGTTAAAAAAAAAAAGAAAAGAAAGAAAGAAAAAAAGAAAAGTAACTCGTACACTTATGAGTTTGCATCAACTATCTACATCTATTCTACATGTGTTGTCGTAAATTATAGGCCTTTTTTCCTTGTAAAAACAAACAAACAAAAACATAATCATAGACTTAGCCATCATCCACGTTTGGGTAAGACTGAAACACTGAACAATTTTAACCTTCCTCAATATTAAAGTTAAACATACAATGACGTCGAGTGACTACGTGACAGAAAGCCCACTGGCATCCTAACATCTCCGTCTTTTTCCGTCTCATCTCACCCCGTCTGTTTGTTTCATATCGATCAATCAATCTCCCTTTATTAAACAGACAGTATTTACTAGTAATCCGATGTATATTTGATGATTAATATTGAACGAGCCTGAATAAAGAGACATTTCCAAGGACGTCCTGCCCGATCCGGCTCGCTGTTGTTACAAATAAAAAGTGAAAATGTCAGGAAAAAAAAAAAAAAAAAAAAAAAACCCAATACACAACAAGATTAGAGCGCTTTAAGGATTTACTGCCAGTTATACCAAATAAACATGACACTTCTATAGAGACTCGTATCATATGGAAAGAAAGCAAAGAAATCTAAAAGGCAATGTAATTACTGCGCTTGAAGAATTCACCGTTGTTTAGAACAGAACAGAAAATTCAGCGCTCGACTAGCGTGAAGTAAAACGGAATGTCATAAAATCAATATCGAATGAAATTACTGAGCTCGAAGAAGACGCAGTTATGAATTTGTTATGAATATAATCGTGCGCACTCGTTCGAGTGGTATGAAGTGAAATGTCATAAAATCGATGGAACGGGCGAGCGTCTAGAATCTCGAGTCTCGAGTAATAACGAGTACAAAGTAACGCATTAAAGACGTAAACCGTTGCATTCTGGGTTGCGATTGGTCAGAAGAGAAGAGGTTCGTTAATTTACAGCTCGCAAGTTTATATTAATATTAACAAGCTGGTTATATACTTGATCGTTTCTATAGTAACGACTCGTCCACGGGGGCGACGGATGCTCTGTGTAAACAGATTCGGTCTCAAATCTTCTGTTTATTTTCCATATATCCATGGAAGGAGTCTCCAGTGCGAGCACAAAACGTAAAGCTGGAACTTGTTTCACGTAGGTTCCTTGAAGGTAACGTAACTCTAAACGTATAAAAAAAAAGTACACCGTTTATAATTATCTTCAGGGTGGTAACCGTACACCGTCTCATCGTTGATTATTTTCCTACAACGTCCCCTGTGTGTTTCAAACCTCACGTACTATGATAAAAAATACATAAATAAATAAACGCTTAATCTATAACCCTAAAACTTTCTTCCGTTTGTCTCTCTGTGGAAACTCTTGAAGAACCCTACCACATCTGAAAGGGTTCCAACTAGAAGCTGAAGCTATCTAAAGAACCACTGAAGAACCAGAAGAGTTCTAATAGAACACAGCTGGTAGTACTAAATCGACGCTAAACACGACCTGTAACTAAGCACGCTCTCACTGCTCATCAGACTCGGCGTCTTTAGCGCCGTAAGGTTCCTCACGTAGCAGAAGAACACAGAGTAAACGGTTCAGAATCACACGGGGATGATCTGTTCCACTCAGAGACACAAACACACATACTCGGAAACACTCCAAGCACCTTCACAACAAATCAATACTTCCTGTTTTTACTTCACAGCACTGCTGTGGCCAGGCTGCTCGAACACACTGCAGGCTACACTTTGAAGGGTACTAACGTTTTTATGTAGAACCTCACAACACGGGGTTTCTCTGTTGTGTTAAAGTCAGTTAAAAGTGGAACCCTGTAAGGCGCGAAGAATGAAGAAGAAACTGTACATCGTAATACAACAACCGGCACACACTGATACACACCAGTTTGGTAGCTGTGGTTATCATTTATCACTGGGGCAGCGGTGATGGTTAAGGCTCTGGGTTATTGATCTGAAGGTCAGGAATTCAAGCCCCAGTGCTACCAAGCTGCCACTGTCGGGCCCTTGAGCAAGGTCCTTAACCCTCTCTGCTCCAGTGGCGCTGTATCATGGCGTATCCTAACATGCTGGGATATATGAAGAAAAAAGAATCTCATTGTGCTGAAATGTATACGTGACCGATAAAGACTCATTATCATTTAGAACGTGTGTATGTACTTGGATTTTTAGTCTGTTTTAAGCAAGTGTTATCGCGTCATAAAACATAACAGCCAATCAGCTTCCGATATTCAAATGAAGAACGGTGCACGCTTAGATTATTTAGGATCTCTCTGAAGGGAATCCTGGAATGTTATAGAAATAGTGTATGTAGAATCCTGCAACAAAGCGATTCGCCATCAGAAAGGGCTCCAAGTAGAACCGGTGTAGCATGTACATGTCATTTGAAATGCCTGACAGGGTCTAGGTATGAAGAAGAAAATAATGACCAACATTTTGGAGGTTGTACAACACACTTACCCAGTTCATATATACACTCGTAGGGGGAAAAAAAAAACAAAACAGGGTTGTTCCCTTTCAAAGGGAACTCAACGTCGCGTGAGCTCCACGCTGTGGGAAGTGCCCTCACGCGTGACCGGCCCACAGCGTAGAGCTCACGCAACGTCGAGTTGCGTACTTGCGTAACCCAGACGTTTGGGTTTTTAAGGGCTTTCAGCTTAATAATAAGGTTCTACTCAAAACTATTTTGTTGTCGGGTTCTACCTAGAACCTTTTCGAACTTAGCTATTTCTGATAGAAATACAGTTCTAGTGTAGGGTTCTAGTTTTTTTTTTTTTCTTTCTCTCTCGACATTCTAGTGCAACAACTAACCTGCGTTGAAGAACAGAACCAAACAAGACGGAAACTAAAAAGAACTGTTGTTCTAAAATGTTTAATAACTCTTGAACCGCTAATCCAAATCTGTGTGCTTTAAAAAGTCCCGTAAAGCGGAGCTTCTCAGCTTTTTCAGTGCTACATCCGTCTCAGTTGGACGTTCAGACGCTCCGCTGTGACTGCGGATAAGTCACGGTTACGCTGTCATATTCTGCAGCATTGATTCGTCAAGGAAACCCATGCAGTTCCTCTGAACCCGACCCCCCACCCACACCCCCTCCTCACACCTCCCAGTGCCAAGATTGGTTCAAAATGTCATCGACTCCTCCGATCTACATGTTTCTTTGTGGAAAAAAAAAAAGGAGGGGGAGGGAAATTCACCTTTGAGAGACACATCTCTTTCATGGACACATCGACATCGTCAGTAAAGAAAATACCTTTATTTTAATTGAAAAACACCTGGGGAAAATATTGTAATAAATGGGTAGAGGTTGCTAAGGGGGTGTTCGATAAAGACAAAATTTCATTTGGACGTCTAAAACGTCCAGGTATAACTTTCGGAAGAACACAAATCCAAACTTCAGGAGGTTTTCTTTGACTTTACAGTAAAGTCGTTTTTCTAAAAATTCTGGATAATTCATCCATTCTCAGACAAAAAAAAAAAATACAATAAAATTTGGACTTTAAACGAGCTAGATTGAAAATGAAAGTTCTCCTGTTTAAAATGATATATGGCACTTGCTGACAGATTTCCCAAAAATCGATCTAGGCCTTTAATGGTTAAACAACTGAGATACACAGTCACACATGTCAGACACCTTGTCTTCTTCTTATTATTATCATCCTTCTTATTCTTCTTCTCTCTCTCGCTCTCTCTCTCTCGCGCTCTACAATGTGTTTAATCCCAGCTGTTCCATACAATACCCTGAGCTCATCAACATACTGCCAATACAGTCATTAAACACACGCACACACACACACACACACACACACAATATGTACGCCTGAAGTGCAGGAGCCTGAGGATTGAAGGTCTGACGTCTGTCTGATGACGGACTCAGACTGGCTCATGTCCACGGTGTCCTCAGCAGTACAGACAGCTCAACACTGCACTGACATCTGAGCAAATCGAACCATCTGAATATGAAATCTGGGGGAAAAAAAAGAAAAAAATTGTGCGCTTGGAGAGAAATCGGCGGACTATTTGACAATATTCACGGCTATTATCTGCAGAAATGGATGCATTTAAGCTTAAGAAAGATGTGAATGGAACCCGTACGATCATCATCATTTCACATTCCAACTTGAAAGCAGCTTTAATCAGCGTGTGGCTGTTAAATATTCATTTCCGGCACATGAATAAATCATGCGAGGCTTTCTGTAGGAATGAGGACACTCGTAGCGTGAGCGGTGTTGGTCTTGTTTCTACTTCGGAGACGATACGATGAATGTAGATCTAGATACGCGATCGACGATCCGATATATAACACGGTTTCTATTTCGAGCGAGCGATTCTTTAATAGGAGACGATTAAGCCGTATGAACGAAGAAAATAAACAAACAAATAAATAAATAAATAACACACCCTGACGTCGATTATTTCCGGATAAGATCACATCCCGATGCGCTTTATATCTCTTACATCATAGCCATTTGTCAACAATCACACCTGACACCGGAGACTCCTTCTATAAACGTTCAATGAACAAATAATAATCAATAATACCGAATAATTATACACAATTTCCGGACCTGATTTGACTCCAGCTCCAGATGAAATCACGACGGAATCATGACAGCGTAAATCTGCTCCTAGAAGATCACACGCCGTTTTATTTAAGAGAACAGACATCAGAACATCGGATTGTGACGGGTGACAGCCTCGTTCTGTTCTTTTTTTTTTCTTTCTTTTTTTCCCAGATCGACCCATCGACAAACGCAGAGAATGATGGGAAGCGACTGAGCGTTAAGAGAGACATCGCCGGGGGCGACAGGTTAGCAACAGGGACCTGGAAAAAGAAAAAAAAAAACAACAACAAAAAAAAAAAGTCTGTTTCTGGTTTCCATAGGAACCCAGTGGAGCATTCTGCATAAATAAGTTCACACACACACACACACACACACACACACACACACGAAAACACACACCTAAGTTTCACTGCAAGGCAAACGCAAACTCACGAGAGAGTCATGAGCAGGGGAAGAAAAGTAGCTTAATTCCGAAAATATTAAAAAAAAAAAAAAAAAAAAAGTAGCTGATTTTTTTTGTTTTGTTTTGTTTTTTGTTGTTGTTTTTTTTTTTTTTTAAAGAGAAGGAAAGATAAATAAATAAATAAATAAATAAATAAACAAACAAATAAATAAATGGCTTTGTGGTGCTAATTGTGCATTTCAGCTCCGAGTCGTTGTTCTCGTTGTGTTTCTATTTGTGGAAAAGTTGTAAACACGACCGAAGGGGCTGAAAAAAAGTTCACTAGTTTGCGACACATCGGAAAAAACTTTCCAACTCGTCATGCTTGTGTATTATCCACGTGTGTGTGTGTGTGTGTGTGTGTGTGTGGTTGAGGGTGTAGAAAAAGGGGACATCGTAGGTCACTTTGAGGTCACCTCACACCCACCACCATTAGAAATCGTTCCATTTGGTGATGGAAACGCGGGCTAAATGTGGGTTAAAGCCCCCCTTGGAGAGCTTCTCCCTCTGCTCAGTGTTTTAATGAGAGTCGATTTTACAGGTCATCACCCCTCCCCTTCATACACACACTCTCTCTCTCTTTCACACACACACACACACACACACACACAGCCTGAAATGACGTTTTAATGTTTTGTGGGGTAATTAAATGAGGAAAAAACGGCTCTGTTTTTGCCCTAGGTGGACGGTTAATGCGTGCAATATTATATTTCAGCGCTGAGCTGTGAATCTCCGAATGCGGTCCGGAGCCGACGCAGATCTGCATAAAATTCCGTCTTTAAATATGTACGTTAATACGAAGAACACAATCTGAAGGCGAGCGCATTAGCATGCTTTTAAAAACGGCGTCCACGGACTCGGCCCGACGCACGTGTCCGGGCTCGACGTGATTAATTGCTGCGTTTCGAAACGGATAAATCTTAGCACCGCTTCGCTTTTAGTTAACGCTTTGCGTTAAGGAGAGCGTAATGATAATTTATTGGGCTTTTAATAAGTCATTAATTACACATAAGTGATATATTACCCAGCTCTTTTATTTATTCATCTTTTTTTTCTGTTTTTAAGCTTTAGTTACTACTAAGTATTCGGTGGAGTATTTAGCATTGAGTAGTTGAGTCAGCGTTAAACGATAGCGCAGTTTATCATTCGTGAAAGGAGCAGTTTAGGAAAATATACACTCGCACCTTGCATAAGTATTCACCCCCACGATTATTTCCCTGACTATAACAGACTGTTGATGCAAGAGCAGCGAAAACAAACCGGTGTACTCTCAATCCCTTGGAGGATCGTACCCTTACACTTCTGACTCTATCTCTCCTATCTTTAAAGGAAAGGAACCCCACCAAGGTGTTTAGATCGTTTCGTAACTCGCCAGAGAGGTGTTAGCGAGCCATCCGGGTCACGGCACCGTGTGGTTCGAGTCAGGATCCAGGAGTTTGGTGTTGATTTTCAGACTCGGATGTTTACTTTGTGCTTAAAGATCAGTCGTTGTTTTGTTTTGTTTTTACCCATAGAAGCATAACTTCACTTTGAGGTTTCACTCTCGAGACGGAGAGGTCAGTTTACGTACAGAGGAAAAGTGAAAAGATTGGGGAAACGTAAGAGAGAACCAAATGAGAAATTCTGTAGATTTAACCCAGAGGGTCAGAGATTAGCAAGTGAACGTTAGCAAATGATCGTAGGCAAATCATCCAGAGAAAACCGCTGTGAAAAAATAGCAAGCGTTTCCTCCCGTTACGCGGTCACTCACGTTGGTGGATGGCCGCGTTCTTTCCATTTAATAAATGGACGTAATGTTGGTCTGCTGGATCAGGTTCAAAGTTTTATAATGAAACCCTGTTTGATATTATTCCAGAACTTTGTTTTTGATAACTCCTTATTAGTCGTGATGCTTAGTGTCACGTAATGGAGGGCTGGGACGGATGCAATTGCAGTAAGAGCTTTAATGAAGATTATAATATCCAGAGGGCAAGGCAAAAAACATAAACGAAGACAGGTAGAGGTCAGGCGATCTGGCAAGCAGTCCAAACAAGGCAAGGCAAAAAGACGAGGTCGAAAACAAGAACAAAGTCAAAACCAGAATAAACAAACACGGTATCGAGTCTTGGTAACGGCAGGGACGAAATGGAACTGAGCGTGTACTTCGCGATGGCCGTGTGTGTGAGAGTCTCTTAACGAGTCTTTATTGGTCACATAGAGCACAGTGAAATTCTTTTCTTCGTATACCCCAGCATATCAGGAGGTTGTGGTCAGAGCACAGGGTCAGACATGATATGGCGCCCCCTGGAGCAGAGAGGATTAAGGGTCTTGCTCAAGGGCCCAACAGTGGCAGCTTGGCAGTGCTGGGGTTTGAACCCCCGACCTTCCGATCAATAACCCCGAGCCGTAACCGCCAAGCCACCACTGCCCCTGTAGTGTGGTGTCATTGATATTGTAACTGGGAACAGGTGTTTCTGATTAGTCCTCAAGAGAAGGTGACGTGACAGTGTATAGCATTGGAAGTTGTAATCGTCGGCCATGTTCGTAGTTCGTGGTGCATTCTAGGGAATGGAGTCATTGCTTTGACGTGGCATGACACTTATGTTTGTTTAGGTTCCGTTAGGTTCTTCTATGAACGGGTGTATTTGTATTGTGAGTACTAATTACACACACACACACAGTTTGACTCCATTTTGCTGCTCATGATTCTTACCTGCCACTCACAGGGCAGCATAATACTGTACACTCGGAGGAAAGAGTGATCCGCCCCCTTCCACATACATGTACGTGGTTCACGTTGTGATTGACAGGGGAGAGAGTGTATGTCCCTCCAATACAGCGAGCACGGCCGATTGTGCCGTCTTGACTCCCGGATACAGACGGCGGTCACGTTGTAGAATTTTTAGTTACTCTCGGGCCTCGCAGCCAGCTCCATCAAACCCCTTCAGATGATTCAGAACGCAGCACAGCACATCTCATCTTCAACCAGCCCAAGAGAACCCATGTCACGCCGCTCTTCATCTCCCTCCACTGGCTTCCTGTATCCGCCCGTATCAAATTCAAGGCCTTGATACTTATCTACAGGAGCTTGTCTGGAACAACACCGCCATACCTCAACTCTCTCCTGAAGGCGTACGTTCCCTCACGCAATCTGTGATCGGTTAACGACCGACGCTTAGTAGTACCTACTCAGCTTGGTTCGATGTCCCTTTCCAGAACCTTCACACTGATCGTCCCTCAGTGGTGGAACGAACTTCCGACCTCAATCCGGACCGCAGAATCTCTCACCATCTTCAAAAAACAGATAAAGACCCACGTCTTCCGTCAACACCTAACTAACGGTAGCACTGCTTGCATTGTTCTCCGCTTGATATATCGCTTTGCTCGTATTTCCTCACCTGTAAGTCGCTTTGGATAAAAAGCGTCCGCTAAATGAATAAAAGTAAATGTATTTTAGTAAATTGCTGTCGTATAAAAGGAATACAACATTCCGCGGTCGTGCTGTAGCAGGAAAATAATCAACCTCAGGGTGGAAACAGTAACTCTGCTTCATCGCACTGCTTAGTTTCCTATAGCAGCATGACGCGGCGTGTTTTATTCCTTATGCCGATAATGAGTTAATGAGTATATAAGCATAACCCATGATAAATTGCATTTTTCATTAATTATCATTTCAATTAATTAGTCATCCAGTAGTAACTAAGTTGAATTGAATAAATTATGGGAATTTAATGACTTATTAAATTAACATTATAATAGATTATTAACGTGCAAGGCTTACTGTAATATCTTACTTACATCTTTTTTTTTTTTTTTTTGGTACTTTCTTTTTCAATTTTGATTGGACGCCTGAGGAATTCCAGCGCAGGTATTTGTCTGTGTGTGACCTCTAAAGAAAGCTCCCACACACAAATGCCGTTTCGCTGGGAAGAAGAAAAAAAAAAAACAGGTGACGAGGTGACTTTGACGTGCCGTAGGTTTGTATACGCGAGTCGCAAAGGTTGTGTGTGCAATTCTGTGAAGCGCCATTAAAATGCAAGGACCTGCGTGAGGAGTGTGAGACAGATAGGAACAGAATGATCTGCTTTCCAGTACACACACACACACACACACACACACTGACTCACAGATCTGTGCTGAATAAAACAGAATGAAAAATGAGCTGCACTAAATGGCTCTTGACTTTCTCCGACTTTTCAGATGACCTCCTCGGATTAGCGCTGTTGATTAAATTTAACTCGATGCTACAGCATTAGCATCCGCGCTTCTGCTGTGGCGTAACCGAACATGTCCTACCCAGCCCTTTCGACTTCTTGACTTCTGATCGTCCAGGAGCAGACGGCCAAGAATGTGTCTGTGTTAAAGTCAAAGAAAAGTAATGGATTTTCTAATCAGACGATGATTCGTTTTCTACGACAGCGGCTCTGACAGACGTCCTGCTTATAACATAAAGCGCAGGTTCAGTGTATAAACACGTGTTCTACTATGTTATCGTTTCTATAGTAACAGCTCAGAGAGCTAGAGAGAGAAAAAAAAGAGAGGCTGGCGAGAGAATGCCTCTTTATAGCTGCTACAGCGTACGCGATAGCAAGAACTACAGTAACTTGTCTCACGCGTGTCAAACGACATTAAAGGTATCTATAACGGGTTAAAAATCACCACGTGTCATTCGTTTATCAGATATACAGTATGGCGCACTTTGGGTTGTGCCGTTATAGAGAATTGGAGCACACTGACCTAGTATTTCTCACTAAATGATTGAATTTAGCTGTGAAATGAAAAGGCTACTGGTTGCCTGGAGAGGATCTACACATGTTGTAGAGATCTTATAGAGATAACGATAGGTTTTAAAATAAATGTGACAATTGTATTGCTATAAATTCTAAGCAGATGGTGTGAGTTGAAGTGGCGCATCTCTGCTAAGTGGAGTGTTAATGGGGGAATTGAGACTCTTGCGTAAGAGCAGGTGCGTATCTATGTGCCGTCGTTTAACCCAATTATAGCCTACAACTATTTTTCTATTTGTTCACGTGTGAAACTGTTACTAGATTTTACTGACGGAGAAGCTGGGACGTTTGGATATATCGCGTTCTAAGGTAACCGACATGGCGCGTTACCTGTTTTAGTGAATATGGAGCACATTTTGTTTTTGAGATCTTTATTGGTCATATATACATTATAGCAGAGTGAAATGCTTTTCATTGTGTAGCCTAGATTGTTATGAAGTCGGGGTCAGAGCACCGGGTCAGCACCGATACAGCACCCCCTGGAGCAGAGAGGGTTAAGGGCCTTGCTCAAGGCTCCAACAGAGGGAGCTTGGCAGTGCTGGGGCTTGAACCCCCGACCTCCTGATCACTAACCCAGAACCTACTGTCTTTTTATCTATAGTAGGAAAAATATGTTATATGCAGTACAGAACTTAATAAGAAAGTGCGCATGTAAAACTTTTACACAAAGCAGCCTGTGTTTAGTGTAAAACCCTGTATATAGTAGCAACAGTTTACCAACTACTTTCCATAAAACTATCGAACAAATTGAACTAATTCAAATAATAAAAATCCATAAATTGTTTTTTTTTTTATTAATTTAAATGTAACAAGTAATTCAGTAGAGGCATAAGCAGTAAACTTCACCATAATGACAATTACACTTATTAATATCGTTATGTGGAGCGTCTGTTGTCCAAACACCTGTGTAAGTTGTTGTTTTAAAAAAAGAAAAATATTAGAACCAGCACATTAATAAAAACCTATGATTTAAAACTGCTGTTATAGAAAAGGAATCAACACCTTCTGACCAATCCGAATGCAGAATTCCACAACAGTGTGGTGTAATATACAGAATAAGGTCTAATAATGTCTAGACACCTAGCCTTTACCTGGTTAGGTTCGGGCCCTATATAGTTACACAGTTTAGTGCATAAAGCATTGTTGTTGTTGCTTTTTTAGCTGAGACCTTTAGTCAGGTGTTTTGCTATACACAATCGTACAAAAGAGCTACTAACGCTGACGAATCGCATCCCTGTCACTTTCTGAGTAGTAATAGCCTGAGCTTGTTACAGCCCCGCTGAATAAATGACTCATCTCTGAATCCATGAAGGTCTTGAAACTCTGACTTCATTGTCATCTCCCTCACCTCAGCAACAACCGCAGCCTTCATAGTCAGATCTGGAAAGAAAAAAAAAAAAAAAAGAAAAGAAAAGAAAAGCTGTTGCATCAACAGCCTTTTCACATATCGATCTGACTGCCTTATTGAGCTTTTTATACAGGAATAATTGAAGTCGCATGTGGCGTACCGGCTTCGTCTGAGCTGAACGGTAATGAAGAGACGGGAAGAGGCAGGCTGCCGGTACTCAAGAAAAACCCAACAAAAGAGCTCTCTCTTTCTCACACACTCGCTCTCTTTTTTTCAGATTGATAACTATCCTTGCCTGCCATGTGAAAGGATTCCTCAATAGTTTTCTACACACACACACACACACACACACGTCTTCCTCTGATTCCTTTTAAGTTATACATTTTATTATATTCTTTGTTAAATTCCGTTTCTAATATAACACGGTTTGATTTGATATGAAAATAGTTCGTGACCGAGTGGTGTGATAAAGCGGAGCGGAGTCGCTGTTACTTTACACCCAAAAGCTGATTATTTTCCTAAAAGCATGTCCTGAAGTGCTTTATCACTTAGTTACAATTAATGTTGTGGATAACAAGTCCCTGTTATCACTTACATTAAAGCAGCGAGAAACAATCACTTCTTCAGCCGCCTCTCGTTTTTGTGATAAGACAAAAACAAAAAAATAATAATAATAAAAAAAAAACGCAGCTTTTCATGTTAGTAAGAAAAATACACAGAATAAAAGTCGGAAAATTTTTAACCGTTACAAAGTGCTGAGAGTGGAGACTCCTTCCACTAATGCTGAATAAATGTTTATTCACATATCCACAATTAAATGATTTTCTTTGCTTAATATGTGTCCGCCATACAAGTTGGTATTACACAAACAATAACGTATAAGAACCAGTGCATTATTATATCTATATACAATATATACAAATAAATAACTGTTGCTGGACGAGAACGAGTTGTGATTTCTGTAATTGCGTCCAGTCCTCCAGAAGGCTATTTCTCCAGACTGGTCATCTGTGTCCTGCCATATTAATAACTCCCCCAGGCTGCTCCCAGCAAATCATTGCAGCTGGCCTTAAAGCGCTCACTTTGGATCCAACATGGCTGACTAAACACCCACTGGGCTGCCCTAGAGCCAAGCGAGTCCGTTCTCATGGGCAGCCCAGCCAAAACTCCAACATGGCCATGAATCTGGCTTGCACACCAGTCCTACTGCCCTTGAGCCAAAATGGCTGACGTTCAGTCCCTCAGGTTTGCCTCGGCGCCAGAGGCTCAGACCCACAAAGCTCAGACCCAGGAATCTGAGATAAAAAAGACTACATCTGGAGAGGAGACCCAGAGCGGTGACATGACCGCTTATTAGCCGATGGCAGACTGTTTAGCCTCCCAAAAGATCCTCTGTTTCCAAACAGCTTCAGCGCCAACAAGAGCTATCTTTTTTTTTTTTCTGGATTGGATTTATAGAATTACAGAAATTCACCAAAATGGGTATGGTCAAGTGAAAATTTTTTTTAATCCTTTTTACAAAATACATGAATTTAAAAGCATGCCCAATTATAAAGATGCTTCTTCTAATGCTAACCTTGTGAGATTGATAAATTGCTAAATAAGAACTCTGCCATGTCTCTTGACCTTAAACATTGACCATGCTGAGCATGCTGAACAGCTGGATGTGTAAATGACTGATGGCTCAGTGCCGGCCCACAATTACAACTTTATTGTACCCCAAACACTGCCATGGATGGACGGTGATGATCTCGTCCAATCTGGCTGCTCAAATTCCATCCTGATGAGCCCATATCTCAGTTCGACATGGCCAGAACTTCTTACATTTGGGCCACTTTTGGTCCAAAAAACATTTGAATTGGCATACTTGGGTAAATGTGGGTAATTGCAAATGCAGTGCGAACTATAAATGTGGCCGCTTGGAAACTTTCTGGTACTTTCCATTGCCAGCACTGACCCCTATGTTCCTTAACGCGACCATATTGGGACAAAATGGTCTGCTATCTGGTCGATATGATGCTCTTCAGTATTTCCCTACAATCTAAAACATGACAAACGCCTACGTTGCGTTCCTCAGTGTCAAGCTACAGTTAAAGCTGCCGTGTTTCAGTGTGACGCTCTGGAGTGATAATGTCGTTGCTCAGCAGGCAGGAGTTTTGATGCGTTTGGTAATTATACTGGATTAAGAATGCATTGCATTCTAAAATGACACGAGGTGGGCTAATTAAATCATAGGTGATTGTGCTGTGATTCAAAAAGGATCTAATAAAGAGAGACAGTGTGTGACAATGGGATATGCATGTGGCTCAGAGAGAAATTACAAGAGATGAAAACAGAATGTGGCAGAAAACAAGTTCAGCAAGAGAATAAAAAAAAAACCTCTAGTGCAAATGACAACACGGCAAAAATAAATGAGTGCATTTTCTTTTCACAGTTTAAACTTGAAATTGTCTTCTTGCATTCAAAAAACGCTAAGCAGCATGAACACAACCACATCGTTGCTGTATTTATTTATTTATTTATTTATTTGTTTGTATTTTTTGACCAAAGCCATAATATTCCCCTCAATCCCCACTGAATAGACCTAAAGCTAATAGAAAGAAGATTTTTTTTTTTTTTTAAATGTCGACGCGAAATTTTAATCACACAATTGTATAAAATGTCTCTGTATGCTCTAGCATTACACTTTCCCTTCACTGGAACTAAGAGCCCCAATCCTGTTCCAGCATGGCAATGCCCCTGTGCACAAAGCAAGCTCCATGAAGACACGGTGTGATAAGGATGAAGTGGAAGAACTCGAGTGTCCTGCACAGAGCCATGACCTCAACACTTTTGGGATGAACTGGAACACTGACTACACTCCAGACCTCCTCACCCAACATCAGTGCCTGACCTCACCAATGCTGAATGAACACAACCTGAATGAACACAAATCCCCACAGCCACGTTCCAAAACCTGGAATGGGTCGCTTCTGGCCCTATAGTGTATACTTAAAAAAAAAAAAAATTCAAACAGGAAGGACGCTATTGAAGAGAAACTATTGCAGACGTTTGAGGCTGCTGTGACTTTGACACCTTTTTGGATCCATGTAACTCTTACAGGCAGTGGTAGCTTGGTGGTTAAGACAGTGGACTACTGACCGGAAGGTTGTGATTAACAACGTAACACTCACTACACTGTAACAGTGATTACAATGTAACACTCACTACAATGTAACAGTGATTACAATGTAACACTCGCTACAATGTTACAATGATTAACGATGTAACACTCACTACAAAGTTACAATGGTTAATGATGTAACACTCACTACAATGTTACAATGATTAACGATGTAACACTCACTACAGTGTTACAATGATTAACGATGTAACACTCAATACAATGTTACAATGGTTAACGATGTAACACTCACTACAGTGTTACAATGATTAACGATGTAACACTCACTACAGTGTTACAATGATTAACCATGTAACACTCACTACAATGTTACAATGATTAACGATGTAACACTCACTACAATGTTACAATGATTAACGATGTAACACTCACTACAATGTTACAATGATTAACCATGTAACACTCACTACACTGTAACAGTGATTAACGATGTAACACTCACTACAATGTTACAATGATTAACCATGTAACACTCACTACACTGTAACAGTGATTAACAATGTAACACTCACTACAATGTTACAATGATTAACAATGTAACACTCACTACAATGTTACAATGATTAACCATGTAACACTCACTACAATGTAACAGTGATTAACAATGTAACACTCACTACAATGTTACAATGATTAACGATGTAACAGTAACATAATGTAATGTAATAACTAATATGACATAACATTCAGTAACATTGTCACACTCATTAACCATGTAACAATTTGAATGTACCAAATCTTTGCAGTGTTCGTCATTAACGATCCTAATTACACTGAAGAACAGAGATATAATAATGTGGTTATCATGTCTAGGATTAAACAGTAATTCCGGCACCAAACCAGAGAAAAAAAAAGCAAAGAGAAATGTGTTTATATTGAGAGCTGTATTTTATTCCTCTTGTAGATAAGCATGATAAATCAGAGTGTGTGACTTTACTGAGATCTCTGCCGAAGGAGACGTGATATTAGTGCTGTCTTTGTCTCAGGCGAAACATCTGAAACTCTTTTTTCCCTCCATGTCTGATCTGATTAAATCTATCTCGCAGAAACTATAAAGATCTCTGCAGCATCTGCTTGTCGATATTAATAAATGCCAATTTGCCTTATTTTATTTATCAGGTCGTTCCGCCGTGCCGGTATTCTGATTTCATACATAAAATGATATAACTCTGTGAGCTCTATCCCGGGTCTTTCTAAAGCACGCACACGATAGTTATCCCGGAACTTGTCGGTGTTTAATCTGGCCGTTTAAGTCTGTGATGTGCGTTTATGGCTTTTATAAATAGGTGTGTGAGTTTCGCTGTCTCAGCAGTCACGAGTCCAGATGGAAGCAGATTCTCAGCCAGAGTCCAATTCATCAGATAGGCGTTCCTCTGCCCTGCACTGAGAAACACCGAGAGAAGGAGAATTAGATGCTTTATGGGAAACAATTGCCTTGGATTGTGCTCAAGGTGCCCTCGGAGGCATAAACATAAATAAAAGGGTCTCATACGGGTCAAAGCATCGATCATGCCCAGAGCGCCGAGTCCTACCGCGAGCCTTTGTTCGGATGTTATGAATTATATTATTTAATCATATATAATTATTATAAATTGCTCGAGATGCCTCATCGCGATAGAGAAAAATTACATCTCCGTGCGCATGGTCGATTTCAGCACTAATAAGCAAGTTATTTAGGCTGTTTAGCTTGTTTAAAGAAAATGAGTTAACAATGAATAACAAAAAGAGAGAAAAAAAATATGCTTTGAACACAATAAAGCAAGTTAAGGGCTACAATTTAATACACTGTTACAGTTCATTATTCTGTAAGATGGTTGTTTTTTTTTCTGTTTGGGGATATGAGTTGATCAGAGTAGCAGAGCCAAACAGAAAGTACATAAAATGCATCCAGACTTATCATTATCAAAAAAAAAAACACACACACAAAAAAAAACGGATTTTATGAATATGCAAATGACCAAATTTGCCATCCGTAAAGACATTAAACGCTCTGCTTCTTTCCCCTGATAAACCCTGTGTGGCACGCAGTGCAGGCTGGGGATTTTAAAAATAGGGGATGCACAGGTGTCTAGTATTAAAGTACGGTCAAAAGTATATGGACACCTGACTATCACACCCATGTGAGCTTGCTGATCATCCCATTCCAGATTTAGTCCCCACTTTGCTGTTATAATACTGTCAGGAAAACTCATCTAGGAAGGCTTTTTTTTTTCATCTTGTGCAGTTAATACTACAAACAAACAAACAAACAAACAAACAAACAAACAAACAAAACACCCTGATTGTTACAAAAATCTGACACTGGAGACTCCTTCCCTGCATGGTAAATATTGTCACTATTGAATCAATAATTAGAGCGAGAGCATTCATATTAATACAAACCTGTCATGTATAGCATTATCAATCCGTATTAATTAGCGTATATTTTTATATTATTAGCATGATCATTGATATCAGAATGCAGAATTCAACGGCGCTGCGATACAAACGACTTTAACGGACGCACGCGGCGTGTACTTCCTTCAACTTCTCGCTGTTTCAGTCAGTCAAGCCAATCAGTCTGAATTGACCTCGGCTCAAACGGTGTCCTTAGTACATCCTGTTTTGGTTATCTAGAAGGACGACAGATTGATTAAGACTGTTCTTTTTCTCTTTCGTAATGACTAGAACGTTAGAGTGAATCCCGACCCAGCGAACGGCCCAACACGACGTCCGGATCAGATCGAGTGTCTCCTGTAAATCAGTTCAGATGAAAAATGTCTACCGCGTGTGCATATTAACTTCTTAAAAAGTGAGGATTAACCTGACCTGATTTTAAAAGTATCTGAGGGAAAAAAAAGAAAAGCACACTCACTCTCTCTCTCTCTCTCTCTCTCTCTCTCTCTCTTTCTCTATCTTTCGCCGAGACTTATAATAACGTCCTACCACGTGTGAGACTGAAATAGAGACGGCGCCGCTTAATGTGATTAGATCTTTGGGGTGAAAAACATGGGAATTTATGTAATGATTTCAGTTTTAGTAATTGCCTCAAGTGTTCCTCAATAACCAATTTAGAAACTCTCTCTCTCTCTCTCTCTCTCTCTCTCTCTCTCTCTCTCTCTCTCTCTCTCATTTCCTCCTTCTCTGACCTGGGGAGTTTTTTCCTCCATCTTCTCAAACGCTGTGACACAAATACATACGGCTATAATTTATTTTCACCAGCACGCACTTTATGTCTGTTTATGAAGTAATTGTGAAATTGATGTAAATATCCAGACAGAGGTGGAAATGCCGAGCGCCGGCGGGGGAAATTTTGTTTATTTTATTTTATTTTTTTCCTGAGAATTTAGGTCAGAGCGAGGATTCGTATTAAAACCTCCTCCATATGCATGCTGTGATCCTCGCTGCAGAAATTCACTTAGAGGCGCCTGCTGTAATTGTGCATAGGACTTGGAGCTGAAAATTGGTCACAGATTGAAGTCATATTACAGTCGGAGTACGGGAGGAAAGGCTGCAGGATGTCCACGCCAAAATGGAGCGCAGGAATGGAGGAAAGAGAAATCACACTGATCTCTATTCCGGAATGAAGCGAGGCGCTGGAGGCTGGGCGCGGCTATCAGTGTGATGAGAGGAGAGGGGGAATGGCCACAGTGAACACACACACACGCACACACACACACACACACAATATTTTAACATATTATTAACTTAAATATTAGTTTAATACTTGATTCATGTAATTTATTATTTGTTTAATAATTTGCTAGTCTAATGGATGTAATTTTGTAACAATTAGAATATTATTATTATTATTATTATTATTATTATTATTATTATTATTATTATTTAATTTAATAATGAATTACTGTAGTCTAATATGTCCCATATTTGTTTCTTTGTTAATAATAACAACAAATATGATTTGTTCATAATTTCATAACTGAACGACTGTTTATTGACTAATTTGTCCGTCTAATCGACTGCTTATTTAATCAATTCTGAATCTCATTTTTATTTTTAATATGATTTATTTATTTATTTTTTCTCTCTCTCTAAGATTTAAAACCAAAACAAAAACAATCGCTTATTTTAACCGTTGGCCTAATGTATTATTTGTTTAATAATTTGCTAAGTCTAATTGAATTATTTCTTCTTGTTTTAAATATTATTTACAGTAAGTAGCTTGTTGGTAAGTAGTACAGTAAGTAGTCTAATTTGTTTACTTCTTGTCCAATTAATTCAGGCAGGGGCGGACTTTACCGTTAGGGAAAGGTCGGCGATTACCTTGGGCCACAACACACTCCATGAACTTATGGTTAAGAACGTTTTATTTTGACTTTTTTGCTAATTAAGTATGTTTTTCTGAAAGTCCATACGCTAAAATGCCATCAGAATGCTTGATTCATGAGGGTATCATCATCGATGTTAAAACACTGAAATCAGGGCGCCATTCCTATATTTTTTCCAAGGGCCGCCAAGTCACTGAATCCTCCCCTGCATTCAGGGCTGTCCAAAACTTTATAATAAATACAATCCATCTTTTCAAACAGGAAAAGAATCCAAGACGTGTTAAATCTTAAATCGGTGTCTGAGCATATTTATCAGTCTAATTTGTTTACTTGTAAATATTATTATTCATTTCTAGTTTAATAATGGGTTATTCGACGTTACGTCTGTCTTTAAACGATTTTTCATCATCTTAAATAGTGTTAAGGTAATGTATTTATTTCATAATTTGTTACTCTTACTAAGTCGAATTCACATCCAGAACTTTCCGGTTCCTTGATAATGAATGCAGTAGATCGTTTCAGACATAAAAAAAAAAAAAGCAGCTGCTGGAACGTCTTAAATCTTCATCTGTTATATAAAACAATAATTCAATAAAAAGAGTGCAAATACACGAAGGGCAAATCAGTGTGACTGTATCAGACTTTAGGAAAAAATAGCTGTATTTGATATTTGTTCAGACTCGTCCTTTGGCCCAGGAGGTGAGGAACGACGCTGAGCTGAGCCACTTCAAACAAAGACATGATGCAACGGCGTGTCATGAGAATGCGTTTCAGAGAGAAAATGACATTCTCGCTTATTAGTCAGGGGGCATCAGAGTCACGCAAGTTACGTCCTATTCTTTTAGCTAGCGAGCGGTGTGAAATTAGCTGTAACACATTTTTGATGCGTCTGAGGTGTATTACTTTGTTCATGCTCACACTCATAACAACTGGAGGACAGACCCCATTTCCTGACTAATTAAATTCCACTTTTCTGGGGGAAAAAATTAAAAAAAACGAGTTCTCGGGCTACTTCTCACCCCGCTTTCCGGAGCGTAAACTAAGCTGACAGATTTCGTGATGTTTTCCGTAGTGACCTGCTCAGGAGCACTTTGTTGGGAAAGTGTTTCGTTACTTATAGCAGAGTGCTTGTGAATTCTGGATTCTGATTGGTCAGAAGGCGTGGATTGATTTTCTAGAACAGCAGCTCTGACAGTAGGGCTGGTTTATATTAATGCGCATGTTACTCTATTAATACGTTAACATTTCTATAGCAACAGCTCGTTCGCAGGGACTTGTACGGTGGATGATCGACGCGTAAGGAGACGTTTACGTAAAAAATCTATGGAAGGAGTCTCCAGTGTCAGTGCTTTGTAATGCTTGGAGCTGTAAATTGACATTTTCCACAATGGCTGAAAGAGAAGGAGAGGCTGGCGAGGGAAAATCCAAACAAAAATTGTTTCGCAGACGTTAAATGTAACAATAATTGGATAAAAAGTATGATGTTTCACCCTTTAATAGAGAGAACAAAAAATGTACTTGCAGGCAAAGAGGAATGAAACACTGTGGGACATGCTGTTATAGGAAAATAAACATCTTTGGCATAGTAACAGTAATTCCGCTTCATCGCACCACGTCAGCGTTTTATTATTTTCCAAAAATCAACACGATGATGTAGTGCCAGTGCCAACAGAGTATAAATAAAAGATAAATACAAGCTTTTAATCTCCGATAATGATTCCTATGCCTTGTAAAGATGACTGTTATGGATTGAATCGCTTATTAAGATGACAGAACTGCTCAGATGTTACTGCCATTTTAATCAGTCCACTTTAACGCAACTTTTATACACAAGTGTAAAATATTCAATGCATTTCTTACAAGCTTGCACTTCTGGCTTCCAAGTGGGTCACAAGATGTGAGTCAGAAATCTCATCTGGAAACGCTTTCAGTGATTTCTGCTCCGCTTTATGAAGGCGAACGCCAGACGACACGGTTATTGATTGTAACAGTATCGATCATCGTGGGCTGGAGTCTGAAATGATTGAAATAGTAGCTGATGAGTGATGGGGATCTGTCACGATCCGGGCGTCTTTCACGCTTGCATTGTGAGTTTGATATGTACATTTGGTGTGTTTCACGAGTTCCCTCACTCAGCATGTGTCGCGGCTTTACGCACGGATATCTCTGCGTCTATGCTGTGTCCTCAACTCCTGGCATGTTTTGTTTATATGGCCATGTGCTCTTTGTTTTCACTTCCTGGTCTTGTCTCCACCCCCTGTTTTGTCATTCGCTTGTCACTTGGGTTAGTTCTTGTTTAGTTTTCCTACTCATACTCTCGTGTGTCTTGTGATTCCTCGCGAAGTCTCATCATTAATAAAAAATAAAACACAATTGAACACATGGCGATTTTATGCATTCGTGTCCTCAACCTAACTCAGACCACACGTTACACCTGGTCTGGAGCTCGCTTCAACTGAACCATGGTGCGTTCGGAATCAGGTGGGGAAGCTCTCCGCTGTCGATGTTCCGTGCCGAGTTACGTGGTTCACCTGGTCAGGTGACTTCCTGTTTCAAGTTGCGTGATCCGAGCTTCGTAATGAGTTCACCTTTGTGGTGGGTTAATAAGAATAATAAGAAACTAAACCTACCATTTTACAATCCTCCATGCACAGAAGCGATATATAGAATTACGTAATCCGTCCACAAAGAATTCAGCAGGATGTAAATGCAACCCTGTGATTATAAGCCCCGCCCCCAAGTGAGCCCAGAATCAGTCCTGGTTGTGGACGCACAGATTGTGAAAACATCCTTAAATGAATACTGGGCTGGTTTGGGTACGTTTTTTGAGGACGTAGAAACCGTTACTTAGCACAAGTCATTGTTTTCAGATGTTGTTTCCATAGAAACAGGAGATATTTGGTCGAAAGTCCTTCATCAGGAGTGCAAGCAAAATGTGTAGGAGGTGAAACCAAACTATTCAATTGGACACCAAGTGTTTTGGTCTTTTTATTTTTTTTTACTCATTTTCACTGTTGCCATAGCAATTACTATCAATGCTATCGGACATGCCGTTACTGTTATATCCAGTGCACTGATGTTTGTCCTAGTGTTTACTGGTTCCTGTTTGGTTTGTAGCTTTTCCTGTATTTCTCAGTATTGAATATGGATTTGCTCATGTTAGATGAATCCTAATCACAATCCTTAGTGCTTGCATTTAGCAGTCTGTCCCTGCCAGTCCATTAGACTTGGTTGATTTTTCTTTTGAAAATAATTTCTCATAAACACCAACAATAAAAGATCAGGAATATGCCAAGCATGTAGCTATTAAAAATATTCAGATATTATTCAGATGAGTGAGTAGCCTTGACTGCTCAAGGTCGATAGCCTGATCCAAATATACAGTATCATGAGAAATGCTGAGGATTTAACAAAGTTCTGGCCATTTTGCAAATTCGAAGAAGACTGCAGATCAGCTCAGATGTTCAGCTGAAGTTTGATATTGAAAAAAAATGCTGATGTGCAGAACATTGTCCACCCCTGAAGTTCTCCAGAGAAATACAGGATACCTCAGTGTATTCATTGTTTCGCTGAACCTTTCATTTCTTCCTCCAAACCCCACCGGTTCTTCAGTTGTCTCTCTGGGGGAGCTCTGCATGGATTTAAGTGGAATCATACAACAGGAAACAGAATTCCAATCAGAACCATTTTAAGTAGTTATGAACCGGTAATTATCTCATAAACCATTAAAGAACCCTTGAGGAACCTGTTGGAGTGTATTAAGTACCAAGACACTCATTCATGACACATCTTCAGTATGTGCTTCAGCCAGGTCACAGCTGTGGTCACTCTGGAGCCTATCCTGGGATCACTGGGCATGATGCCGGAATACGTCCTGAGAATACCAGAAAGAATCTGAAGGAAACCCATGCAGACACTGGGAGAACTCCAAAACTCTAGACAGACAGTAACCTGATCTCAGGATCTAACCAGGGACTCCGGGAACTAGATTTAAATTCTCAGCCAGATTTTAGTTATTAAGGGTTCTTCAGGGTTCATTTAGCTTGCGAAAGGTGTTTGACTTGAAACCCTTTCTAATAGGGAACTCTATATTGTAGGGTTCTAGATAGAACCTTAAAAGATTCTCCTTTTGTCCCAGAGGGACGACAGGTGCAGGAATACACCCTGGATGGGACGCAAGTTCATAAGAGCGAATCTTACTGCTGAATTTTTCAATTTTTCAATTTTATTTTATTTGTATAGCGCTTTTTACAATAGACATTGTCTCAAAGCAGCTTTACAGAAATATCAACATGGTATACAGATATTAAAGGTGCGAATTTATCCCAACTGAGCAAGCCACTGAGTGGCGACGGTGGCAAGGAAAAACTCCCTAAGATGTTTTAAGAGGAAGAAACCTTGAGAGGAACCCGACTCAGAAGGGAACCCGTCCTCATCTGGGTAACAACAGATAGTGTGAAAAAGTTCATTATGGATTTATATGAAGTCTGTATGGCCTTAGGAGCAGCCGTAGTCCCAGCAGTCTGGAATTAGAGAAGATTTGAGCTCCATCCAGAGGCAGAAAGGATCTGGATCTCTAGTATCTCCATAAATTCATGTGGGGCTCGGCGAAAGGAGAGAGGGAGAAAAAAGATTATTATGACTGCGAAGTAGTAGAACAGAATCTAGTCAGGGTAGGCTTGAGTAAACAAATACGTTTTAAGCCTAGACTTAAACACTGAGACTGTGTCTGAGTCCCGAACACTAATAGGAAGACTGTTCCATAACTGTGGGGCTCTATAAGAGAAAGCTCTTCCCCCTGCTGTAGCCTTCACTATTCGAGGTACCGTCAAATAGCCTGCATCTTTTGATCTAAGTAGGCGTGGCGGATTATATAAAACCAAAAGGTCGCTTAGATATTGTGGCGCGAGACCATTTAGTGCTTTATAGGTTAATAAAAGTATTTTATAGTTAATGCGAGATTTTACTGGGAGCCAATGCAGTATTGATAATATCGGTGTGATATGGTCGTACCTTCTAGTTCTAGTTAGGACTCTAGCAGCTGCATTCTGGACTAACTGGAGCTTATTTATATTCCTACTGGAACATCCAGACAGTAAGGCATTACAGTAATCTAATCTAGAGGTGACGAATGCATGAACTAGTATTTCCGCATCATGTAGTGACAATATGTTTCTTATTTTAGAAATATTTCTGAGATGAAAGAAGGCTATCCTAGTAATATTATCTACATGAGCATCAAATGATAGGCTGGAGTCAATAATCACTCCAAGGTCTTTAACTGCTGCACATGATGAAACAGAAAGACCATCCAGAGTAACCATGTGATCAGAAAGATTACTTCTAGCTACACGTGGGCCTAATAAAAGTATTTCTGTTTTATCAGAATTAAGTAGAAGGAAGTTAGTTAACATCCAATGTCTAATGTCCTTTACACAATCCTCAGCTTTACTAAGCTTCTGTCTGTCCTCTGGCTTCGCTGAAACATACAACTGTGTATCATCAGCATAACAGTGGAAGCTAATTCCATGTTTACGAATAATTTGACCTAGGGGTAGCATATATAAAGTAAAGAGCAGTGGGCCTAAAACAGAACCCTGTGGAACTCCAAAAGTAACCTCAGTACGCATGGAGAATTCACCATTTACATCTACGAACTGATAACGATCGGTCAGATAAGACCTGAGCCAGGAGAGGACTGTTCCCTTAATACCAACAACATTTTCTAATCTATCAAGGAGAATAGTGTGATCTATAGTATCAAAAGCTGCACTAAGGTCGAGTAACACAAGCAGAGAGACACAACCCTGATCGTAGGTCAGTAGAAGGTCATTTACTACTTTAACTAATGCTGTCTCTGTGCTATGATGAGGTCTAAACCCTGACTGATACATTTCATGAATGTTATTCCTATCTAAGTACGAGCATAACTGCTTTGCTACAACCTTTTCTAAAATCTTAGAGATGAAGGGGAGATTTGATATTGGTCTATAGCTGGACAATTGAGACGGGTCAAGATCAGGTTTTTTAATCAAGGGTTTAATAACTGCTAATTTAAGTGATTTAGGTACATAGCCAGTGCTTAGGGAAGAATTGATTATATTTAGAAGTGGTTCAATTACTCCTGGACAAATCTGTTTAAACAAACATGTAGGTACGGGATCTAGTATGCAAGTTGATGAATTGGCTGAAGAGATTAATGTAGCTAGTTCGGTCTCTCTAAGTGAAGCAAAATACTCTAAACATTGATCTGATATTGCTACATTGTCATGTAATGGGTTTGTTACAGTACTGTCCGGTTTTAATTTAATGGCCTGTATTTCACGTCTAATATTTTCAACCTTATCGATGAAAAATTTCATGAAATCTTCACTGCTATGTAATGATTGAGTGTTTCTCTCTGTAGTGGTTTTATTCCTAGTTAATTTTGCTACTGTGTTGAAAAGGAATCTAGAATTGTTTTTGTTGTCTCCTATTAAGGCGGAGAAATAGATTTTTCTAGCATCGCCAAGAGATTTCCTATATTTCAGTAGGCTCTCCTTCCATGCTGTTTGAAATAACACCAGATTGGTTTGATGCCATTTACGTTCTAATTGTCGAGTTGTCTGTTTTAAGGTTCGCGTTTGATCGTTATACCAGGGTGCTAATTTTTTTTCTCTAATTATTTTCCTTTTGAGTGGAGCCACTCTATCTAGCGTGTAGCGGAGTGTTGACTCCAAGCTTTCAGTCGCCTGATCGAGTTCTATGTGATCTGACGGTGATCCAAATCTAATTGATGTTTCTGCGAGGTTATTTATGAAGCTCGGTGCAGTAGCTGATGTGTAGGTACGTTTTACGCGGTAGCGAGGCGAGGTGGAAATATTATGATCAATTCGTATTATGAACGAGATAAGATAATGGTCTGAGACAACTTCAGACTGCGGAAGAATGATAATATTTTCTATACTTAGTCCGTATGTTAGTATGAGGTCAAGAGTGTGACCACCATTATGAGTAGGCCCGATTACGTTCTGATTAATCCCTACTGAATCTAAGATGGACACAACCGCTAATCTTAGAGGGTCTTCCAGGTTATCAAAATGAATATTAAAGTCTCCGACGATTAATGCTTTATCTACAGACACAACCAGGTTTGAGACAAAGTCTGCAAATTCACTAAGAAATTCAGTATATGGCCCTGGGGGTCTGTAAATAATAATTAGAGGAATTGACTTATTTTTTGTGGCTACATAACTTATACTGGTATAAAGAATTTCAAAAGAATTAAATTTATGCTTAGGTTTTTGTGTGACGACTAGATTTTTACTATGGATGAGACCAACACCTCCTCCTCTACCAGTTGAACGAGGCTGATGTACATAACTGTATCCAGGAGGACTGGCTTCATTTAATGCTATGTACTCGTTTGGTTTAATCCAAGTTTCTGTTAAACACATTAAATTACATTCCTGATCAGTAATGATGTCGTTAACAATAAGAGCCTTAGACGCAAGAGATCTAATGTTTAATAGTCCTAGCTTCAGATCAAAAGTGCTGGCTGTGCATTCAATATGATTTAATTTTATGTTAATTAGGTTACGAAGATAGACTTTCCGAGATTTTCTATATATTTGTATAGCTCGGGGAACAGACACAGTCTCTATAGTATGTACTACCGGTGCCGGATTTTTAATTGAACATTGATTATACTGAATGTTGTTATTATTGGAAGATGTACTTACGCTAGGCAGTCACTTGGAGTGTAGCGCCTTGGAAATGTTGTCTGATAGCAGTTCCGCTCCAAGGCTGCTGGGGTGCAGGCCATCAGGACGAAACAACCTAGGACGCTCCCAGAACAGATTCCAGTTATTGACAAACACCAGATTCTGCTCATTACACCAAGAGACTAACCAATCATTTAATGCTAGAAGTCTACTGAACTTTTCTGCTCCACGTCTGTATGTGGGAAGAGGTCCAGAGACGATGATCTTCGCGGTGGGTGATCTGCCTCGTACCGTCTCGATCAGGCTGGAGAAGTCCCTCTTCAGAACCTCCGTCTGCCGCAGCCTGGTGTCGTTCGTCCCCGCGTGCAGCACAACCGCTCCAATGCGCTCGTCCTTCTTCAGGATCCCGGATACCTGCGCAGCGACATCAAGGACACAAGCACCAGAAAAACAGTGTGTGCGCACCTTACCTTTAGATGAGGCTACACGGACGTTCCGCACAATGGAGTCCCCGACGATCACAGCGTTGGGTCTGGTCTGGCGGAGAGGGGCGAAGCGGTTCCTGGTTGGAATCTCGAACACCGGAGGTGGAGAGGGTCCAGCCCGCGCCTTCCGCCGCTGGTTCACCCAAGGCCCGAGGTGTGTTGGCGCCGGCGTGACGGAGACCACGGCTGGGAAAGTCCTAGGTGCACGGTCCCTGCACAGAGAAACACACGGCGTAGAGGGGCTGGGAGTGGAAATACCACGCTGTGTGCTTACCTTGGATATATGGGCAGAGGCACAAGATGTTTCCAGCGCAGTTTGTCGCTCCAGCAGCTGGGCCTGCTTGTCGAGTAGGCCGCGGATCTGCTTCTCCACATCCTCCAGTTCCAGCCGCACCATGTGAAGCTCGAGCGAGTCCTCATCTGCACTCAAAACCGGAGAGACAGCAGACATGTTTTTTTTTTTTTTTTTTTTAAACAGAACAGCGGTAAGTGAGAAATGTGAAACGTAAACAAGGCTAGCGGTAGGTGATGCTAGCGGGCTACGGGCTACAAGCTAGTCGCGGATGTTAAAAAAAAAAAAAAAAAAAAAAAAAAAAAAAAACAGATCAAATTTAGCGACAGCGCAACGTTACGATTGTTTTATCTAAAGTAGTGTCAGTTATATTTATATAACGTAAGGTAAATAATTTTAAAGTATAGAGATTAGAAGAAATTAATGTAATAGCGTTAGCTCGAAGGGTGCTGCTTCCTCAGTCACACTACCCAGTGGATGGGAAATGATGTGTTGAATAACGTGTTTCTGCCAGCTCTTTTGTTTCTCACCATTGCTTTGCTCCAATCAGTGTTAACAGTGGACATGCTCTGTGGTTCACTTCAAGAGTACTCTGATTGTATGTCTTATATTTATACCAGCTACTCATGCATCTCGTCCCCTGATGAAGTGTAATGTTATTGCCTCATTAATACATGCTGATTCCTTTGCGACGCTTCTTGGCTGAGGGTGCGTAAAAGTCCTTGGCTGTCGAGCCCAAGGATAGCGAAGGGCCTCGGGAGGATAATTAGCGACTCATTACGGATGGCCGGTGTAGAAAGAGAAAGAGAGAGCGACCCGGAGCCTCCAGAACACGGTAGAGAAACTGCTAACTCAACTCCAAACTCTAAACTCGTCTCTGATACACGATACACCCATGATCAAGGATCAGAGAGTTAGGGTGCTCATTAAGAGGTAGCAAAAACAGGAAGTAGGTAATTGTAAGGGATAATGTAGTGAAGCGGGACAGCTTAAGGGTGAATAAACAGTCCAACGGAGCTTGTGTGGCACACTCGGAGACTTTCATGAGGCATTGTTTGTCCCCAGAGAGAAGTGGGTGCACTCACACCCATATGGGTCATCGGGGTTGTGCTTAATTGCTGGACTTCATTAATAGAGCTGGTAGTGTGTGTTAGTGTGCGTCAGGAGGGAGACTGGGCCGGTCGCCAGCGGAGCCGAAACAACACGAGGTCCGACACGGATTCCTCGACATGATGAACTAACGACACTGTGTGTGTGAAATAGCATTTAAAATGGTGCTTGTGTTCACATTGACCTGCCTGCTGGGATTTAGTGTGAAAAACTCTGCAGGGTTTAATGCTTTGTTAAACTTTAGCATGGTGGCGCATGTATTATTTATTTAACAGTCTTTAGTGATTAAAATAATCAATGACATTACTATTAGAATTGCCTCATTCCTTTGAGATTCTGGTCCATGTTGACATGAACCCATCACAAAATTGCCTGAGATTTGACAGATGGATGTTCCTCCTGCGAATCTCCTGCTCGACTGCCCCCCAAAGGTTCTCTGACGGATCCAGACGTGGTGACTAGGAAGGCCAGTGAAGTATGCTGAACCCATTATACTGAAGTAGCCATTCACAGATGCCCAGTATGTGCCGAGAAAACATTCCCCACACCATTACACCACCACCACCACCACCACCACCTCCACCAGCGGCCTGGACTGTTAATCCAAAGCAGGTCGGGGTTATGGATTCATACTCTTGATGCCGTGTTCCAACTACCATCTGCAACAGAAATCGAGATTCATCATCCAATCTTCAACTGTCCAGTTTGGGTGAGCCTGACAGGAGTGGAACCTGGAGTGTTCTTCTGCTGTTGCAGCCCATCCACCTCAAGCTTTCGACTGAGCGTTCCGAGACGCTTTTCTGCTCGACACGGTTGTAAAGAGTGCTTCTTTGCGTAACTGTAACCTTCCTGTTTGCTCAAACCTGTCTGGGCGTTCTCCTCTGACCTCTCGCATCAACAAGAACGCAAAACTGACCCTCGCTGGATGTTTTATGTTTCTTGTATCATTCTGTGTGGAGACTGTTGCACATTAAAAGTCCCACAAGATCAACCATTTCTCAAATACTCAAACCAGCAACCACCAACCACGCCATGGTCACTGAGATCACTGAGATTATTTCCCCAATTCTGGTGTTTGATGTGAGCATGAACTGAAGCCAAAGCTTATATGCATCTTTCTAGAGAACTTTGATGCATCTGATTATTTTTCTATACAGTACTGCTGTGTGAATATATATATATATATCAATTGTATATACAGAATATTGTGGCAGAAATACCAGAAGTTGTAAGAGGAATTATTATCATTTTTTTGCTAATAGATGTTTATTAATATTTACCTTAAATAGACATCGCACCTGTAATCATAGCCGGAGCAACACATTTTGTTCCTACCACCGCTTTTCAACATTAACATTGACCCACTCATGCACACACATGCACACACACACACACCAAATATGTCAGATTTGTTCAACACACCCGCCCACACACACCAGATTTCCTTTAACCGTTCACAAGCCTAGAGCGTGATATTATTTCTGCAAAGGCATGAACATCTTAAAACCTCATTCTTCCAGGAGTGAACAGACCGCCACGGAGCGTCCGCTCACAGCGATGTTCAGAGCCCCACTTTAACCCTCTGAAACCTGCATGCTCAGGTTTTATTTTTTCTAAATTGTTCTTAAAACTCAGAGATATTCTGAAGAAAACTCCTGAGTGGGAAAAAAAAAAAAATATATATATATATATATATATTTATTAAAACACACAACACCATTGATACCTACTGTATTGTCTATGCTGCCCATCATGTATTATATGATATTTTGTTGCTTTAAATATGCTTTATTCATAAATTATACTGACTTTCCATGTACACGTGTATGAATATATATATATACACACAACCTCACGGCCACGTGCGTACACACGCCTGTTAGCATTAGGCGCTAAAGCACACCGAAGCCTGATTGGCTTTAATTATTTATAACTGCACAAAGCCGGGAAAGCAGAGCTGGTTCGAGGAGCAGCGTGCGAACAAAGTCATTTCGCGGTTTCTCTTCGGCATTTGTTCTCAAGTGTTCGAATTCTGCGTTGTGAAATTCAGCGATGAGATTTCTGTGAGTGTTGTGTTCATTTAGAGTTTATGGAAGGAGTCTCCAGTATCAGCGCTTTGTAACTGTAACCGTGACATCTTCAGGTAGAGCGTTTCATCCCTTAAATAAGTCTAATGAGTCTAATCTCGTAACTGTCGAAATTTTTCGATTGAAATTCTAAGCGTGAAAACGTACTTGCGTGTATTATCATAACACGGTTGAATTAAATAATTTAATTTTGAGTGATTTTCCGTGTAGTTTGTGTTTCCTTTTAAATCCTCTCAATGGCAATTTTTAAACCTGCTTCACTAAATATACAGTATGTACGTTTCTAAAAATAAATGTAGAATTTTTATATCACTAACTGTTAAATTTTTGTGCTATTTATTTATCTGTTTACTTTGGGTTTTTTTTTTTTTTTAACAATTTTTAAAAAATGTTTAGCTGCTAAATTGTGTCTACAGAATTCACACAATTGACAAAAAAATTAAATCAGTCGTATTTATAGCTCAGATTCTGCTGAACGGATTATGCAATGCATTTGAGGAAAATGTTTTGGGTTTTTTTTTTTTGTCAATTTAATTTTTTTTTACATTAAAGTTTTGACATTTTATGGCATTTGGCAGACACCCTTATCCAGAGTGACTTACATTTATTCTGTTCATACATCTGAGCAGTCAAGGGCCTTGCTCAAGGGCCCAACAGTGGCAGCATAGCAGTGCAGGGGTTAGAACTCACGACCTTCCAATCAGTAGCTCCACACTTTAACCACTGAGCTACCTAGCATTTTTTATTTTTATTTTTATTTTTTTTGGGGGAGGGGGGGGGTGAGAGAAAAAGTAAAAGAAAAAATAAAGACAAAAAGACAGTTGAGAGAATTGTAAAGGCTTTAAAATGGACCAATGAGTACACTCGGATGACGCTTTGCCTTTAATTACGTGTTGTCAGGATGCAGGTACGGACGTGAGTGCGGGAGTTCAATCTGTATTTAAAAGGTAGCAAAAAAAAAAAAAATTCCGGAGGTGTAATCCATAAGCAGAGTCGAGGCAGATTCAGGCAAAGATCAGGCGATGAACAAACCAGAGCGAACTAGCGAACTAGCAAACTAGAGAACTAGCCCGGCGCAAGAGCAAACGAAAAAATCAGAACCCAGACGATCATCAAGACGAACGCAAGGCTTGGGCTCGACTAGTACAAGTGACCCCGAGCGTATAACTCACACTGCGTGCGTGGCGTGAGAGTCCTTTAATACCGCGAGTGTGTAAATGGGTCCAAGCGTGTGCAATCAGTCATCAGTAATCAGGCGAACGTGAACGTAAGAGAGTTTGTCGTGGCTGGGTGTTGTCGTTCTCGGCGGCCATGTTTGTAGGCCTCGCTGTGTTCTGGGAACCGTAACTGGACGCCGATTGCGGCGTAGACCCGACGGGTTTCTCTCAGGTTTATCGGAATCGTTTTGCAGGAGAAGTTAAAGGTCGAGTGTTTTGTTCAATTCATGTTTATTAGAATTGAACTCGCAGACTTCTGTCAAATTCCAGGAAAGTTTTATTTTATTTACCAAGTCATATAGAGCCTGCACACAACACACTCCTCTTGATGAAAGTTTTGTGCATGTGTGTGTGTGTGAGTGTGTGTATCTCCGGAGATGTTTGGCTTAGTGTGTTAAAAGCACAGATTGGCTGTCTGTGTGTAAATCCCTTCCTCTCTCTGTGCCAGCGTGCTCCGATAAGACAGCTCTGCTTGGCAGCACACAGAAAAGCACATATCGAATTAGCTGTCTGTAATTATCTCCAAAATGATGATTGGTGAAGCCACATGGGCAAAGGAATGCGTACGAGAGATAAAAGTCGCCAGGACAATTTAGGAACGACGGAAAACGACAGATTTGTTCGGCCCGAATCCTGTATAAGCCCGCCCCCCCGCCCCCCCCACACACACACTCACACAGAAGCATCTCTATTTGTTCCTATCTCGCTGATATCGTTATCGCAGATTCACGTGACACGCCACATCGAAAAGTTTTTGACGTGGCGAAGACAGATTTGTCTTATGTAAGTAAATGTGTTTAGGGTTTTCTTTTGCAGGTTTTCATTATTATTTTTTTCCCCCTTCATATATGACCAGGAAGGTTTATTTATTTATTTATTTATTTATTTATTTATTTATTTATTTATAATTTATTTAGTTATTTATTTTATTTATTTTTTACATGAAGCTATTTCTGTTGCTGTTCTTCTATGTCTGATATCTGACTGACGTAACTGACATGTAATCAGCCGCGAGCGTGAGGTGATTTAAAATAAATAAATAATAATAAAAAAAAAAAAAAACAATTGAATTACATTTAGCTTCAGTTCACTTCAGTTTAAAAACTAACTTTCGAAAAGTTCACTTTTGACGTGCAGTTTCTACTTTAATTGAGACAAAATCTCACACAGTATACACTTAGGTAGAATTTTCCCTGCGATTTATTATCCGTCCCCGTTGTAAACAGCATCCGAGACTGAAACGATAAAACAATTAGAGGATGAAACGAACATTTTAATTTGAGTTGTGATGTTGGAAAAAAAAAACAAAAAAAAAAACCCATCAGATGTTGCTGTGGCTAAATTGTGTGTGTGGGGGGGGGGGGAGGACACAGTGTTGGAACGTCTAAATGAGAACATAAAAACTGTTTGTTTCTTTTAAAAATCAATCTGTAATGAAAAGAAATGTCCAATTTAATCAGACTCAAGTTTAAACGCCAAACTCAAACGAAAATCAAACCGTAAACGAAACTCGAGGTGACGTGCGAGCAGTCAGACCAGCAGAAAAAAAAACTACTGCAGACGTTTGACCTTGCTGTGACCTTGACGTTGTTTGAATAAATTCCCAAATCGAATCGGTTCACCTGCTAGTGACGGAGATAATTCCATATCAATCCTCCGAACATTCAAGCGCTCGTTCTCGAGATATCGCGCTAACGAGGATCTGGGACAGATGTGTGGGCGGAGACACGGACGGACTCGTGGAGAAAATCCTAGCAAGCCAAAATTTTTTTAAAAATTTATAAAAAAGGCTCGAGTTTCTCGAAAAAGGAACGAAGCTATTGAAGAACAAAAACTAATTCAGACAGTTGACCTTGCTCTTCCACGTAGTACCCGAGGCATACAAATGATACTTAACTGTAACTATAGTAACGAAAGATAATTACACACAGAAACATTCATTTTGAAATTTACTGACTGCTTATTGTTGCTTCAACACAAATAAATTCCAGCATACAAGCAACAATGTAGATTCGTAAGCAATATTTATCAACGTCTTCAAGACACAGCGTGCTAGAATCCTTCACTTTAACAAGGTGATGGTTATAATGATGGTTATTACTATTTTTTTTTATTATTATAGCTAGAGCTAAAAGTAAAACCTGTCGATGTGATGAGCTGGGGTTCGTCGTGAATTCGCTGGTAGATTTTTACTTCTGGATTGTTCGGCTTCGAAGCTAAAGTGATCGGACGGTCGTAATCAGTGCCTGTTCTGTCTTGCTCAATATCGACTTCGATAAATGAATCCCCGCCCCCTTTGGTGACCCTTTGGACAAGAGAGCATGCCTTTTGTCCATCATGTCAATGTTACCGTGAACTCAGCGGAATCATTTTTGACAGACGTCCTTGTAACCAAACCAGAACATTATTAAAACGTCATAGCGTTGATCATATCGATTCCCTTTAACGGCACACGATGATAAGATGCAACATGATGTATCACTGTTCACCACTCCGACCAAGACTGGAACCACACCCTCACACTTCTCAAAACAGATGTAGCCTTGGTTGTGATGGGAATTACATGCATGCTTAGTCATTATTGATTCCGATGAAATATCCCGTGTCTGTATGAAAGACGAGTGGAGATCGATACGGCCTCCTTCTGGCTTCCTGAAAGCGAGACAAAACTCGAAAAACACATAAACACGCATCACTCAGGAGATCGGCGCGGAACCGCGCACGGACCTCAAACTGTGAAGAAACCTCCGTCGTAAACACTGACAGTGTTCAAATCACTGGCAAATATATTCCTTTAATTGCTGACTAAAATCCGTGCCAGGATTCAGCGGGATCTTCTCTCAGATCTGCTTGTTGATTCTAAACAGACGATTGCTGAATAGTGCTTATTTCCCGAAGAGCAGAAACACGAAGGGCAGAACTGAATTCCTGGAAATGGTCTTGTCGGGTTACAGTACAGGAAAAAAAAACCTCACAAGGACACGAGAATTAAAAAAAAACCTGCTGCGTAATTGCTACCAAGGGATACTGCTAGCTTCAATTTTCAATTGTATTTGTATAGCGCTTTTTACAATAGACATTGTCTCAAAGCAGCTTTACAGAAATATCAACACGGTATACAGATATTAAAGGTGCGAATTTATCCCAACTGAGCAAGCCACTGAGTGGCGACGGTGGCGAGGAAAAACTCCCTAAGATGTTTTAAGAGGAAGAAACCTTGAGAGGAACCCGACTCCGAAGGGAACCCGTCCTCATCTGGGTAACAACATCTGGGTAGCTGGATCATTTTAGCCAGATAACTGGAGGCATCATGATAATAATTGAAACAGACTTTTTTTATATATATATATATATATCAGGAGTCTAGCAAGATTTTAGCTCATACTGGTGGTGTAGTGGTAAAAGATCTGGACTACTGATTGGAAGGTTGTGAATTTGGATCCCAGTACCACTGTTGGCTGCTTCTATAAATGAAGCCCCGCCCCCTTTGGTGACCCTTTGGACAAAAGAGCATGCCTTTTGTCCATCATGTCAATGTTACCGTGAACTCAGTGGAATCATTTTTGATTAGTGGTAAAAGATTGGTAAAAGATCTGGAAAGTAGTGGTAAAAGATCTGGACTACTGATTGGAAGGTTGTGAATTTGGATCCCAGTACCACTGTTGGCTGCTTGAGCAAGGACATTAGCACCCATCTGCTCAACTGGAAGTGGTTCTGGATAAAAGCATAGAGTTTAATGAAGAAATGTGAATGGAATAATGGGAATAATTTAGTTAATGCGATTACAGTGGATTTTTCAAAGAGTTGTTTTTGGCACGTTAACAACTATTCCATTATCAACACTTCTGGGTATTTTAACCATTCCTGTTGTTGAGAAGGAAGACACGGGACGCAGGGCGTTCCTGAATTTCAGCAGAGCTCCAGGCTCACTTTTATATTTCTCAGCAGGTTTTCGGTGCACTTTCAAAAACTCAACACATAAAAAAAACAAACAAACAATGGAACAAAGACGCAAAAGGGGCTGTCGCTAGCTCACGGCGTTCACCTCGCTGCATTCTAAGCTCATGATCTGTGCGAGTGTGTGTGGGTTTTATACACTCTCTCTCTCTCTCTCTCTCTCTCTCTCTCTCTCGCTCACTCTCTGGCTTGCTGCAAAAAAAACCCACCTCAGTAGACTGGCACTATCAAGACACAGGTGAGAATCATAATGCATTACCGGCTTGACCACGCCCCCATTGACACAGAAAAGTTATTGATGTGTTATTGTTCATTAAACCGATTTTTTCCATTTTTCTTTTGTCTGGCTCACTTCCAATCTATGGTGGTGCTTGAAAGTTTGTGAACCCGTCCTGAACCCTAAAACACCATCCCCTTTTCATAGAAGTCCTAAAAGCAGATAACGACAACCCAATTCAACGAATGAGACCATTTGTTGAGGAAACATACAAAAATCATTCCTTTACTGAGGGAAATGATCCGATATTACATATGCGTGAAAATCTGATGGCGTTTTAGGTCCTCTATTTCTAATTCTAAAGGGTTCACAAACATTTAAGCACCTCTGTATGTGTAAATGTTACCAGAAATGAGTCTGACACTAGACATTGGCAATAACACTAACTGTTGACTGGTATCTATGGTAAAAGAAAAAAAAGAAAAGAAAAAGATGACAGGTTATACTTCCACTACTCCGTCCATCCAGTTAGACTGCTCTATAAAGAGCTGGAGCAAAATTGTGAGTCAAAAATCTTTTAAAATGTTAAGAATTTAAATTATATAGTGGTAGGATAATAGCAATAAGTCAGAAATAGGGAAGGAAATCCTTTCTACTATTGTTAGCATACTCAAAATAAAAAAATAAATAAATAAAAAAAGGTTTTACTAGAAGAGAAAAACAAACAAACCAAAAAGTCTCTTCGCCCCACAGCTCACCGAGAAGACTGTTCACCTCTTCACACCTGCTCGTACACGGACAGAAGAACACACACAAGCACAGCGTGGATGGATTTATAAAAATGCTTTTTGGATTTCTCAGCATTCTGAGGTGGTGTTGTGAACAGGTACATGATCTAGCCAGAAGGAAACGCTCGTTTCAGATGGGAACTCAACAAACATCTGTTGAACTATTCGCTGAATCATCTACCGTGCCTCGACCCATCCTTGCTCTTGATAGACTCGGCCTATTTTGGAGGCTCGTTATATACTACGATTAGACGATCGCCTCACCTGTTTCACATCACCTTCTTATTTCAAATCGTCACATCGCTATTAGTCCTAATTCACCCCTGTCCCAACTTTTCTGAAATCAATTTCAAAATAAAGGTTTACCTTCAAAAAACGATGCACTTGATTAGATAAAACATCAAAGACCTCATCTTTATACGTCTTTCTGTGTAAATGCAAGTCAAAGTACACTTACACATCACTCCTCTGTGTTTTTATTAGCATTTTCCATACTGTCCCAACTTTTTTTGGAATCGGGGTTGTATATATGTACAAATGACCTCAATAAATGCTCTATCCTGGTCAGGATCATGACGAATCTGGAGTCTATCTTATCTTGGGAAAACTAGGCACGAGACAGGAATCCACCCTGGATGGGACACTCATTCACACCTAGGGGCAATTTAGCCTAGCTAATCCACCCACTGGTATGTTTTGTAGTAGCGGGAGGAAGAAAACAGAGAATGGAATTTGTGAGAACCTATAAAAGTTCATACAGACAGAAACCCGAGCTCAGGATTGAACCAGGATTCCTGTGATGTAATCCCATGAACATGAAGATGGATCAGACAAACAATTCCCATAGGCAATTTCCCACTGTGAGATCACCTGCTACACGCAATAGCTTAGATATTGCTGAATAAATTAGGGATCATTTGGCGTAGAGACTGTGTCTTGTTGCGAAGAGCCGAGTGCAAATCCACTTGCTTCACATTAAAAAAAAAAAAAAATGCCTGGATTATAAACAAGCACTCTTATTTCTCTGTTGTTTAATTTTCGGCATGGAAGTCCGCTGTAGTATATATTGCAGGATTTCTCCATTTTCTCCAATGTTTTACTTTTTTTCCCCCAAGCACCAGACACACGTAACACAATAGCCACAAATAAATCACCGCCACAGACCTCTGAAGGTTTAGCACAAGTAACTCACAAATAAATGCAAATTTGATTAGTTTTAATCGCACCGGAATCTTCTAAATATTGCTTAACGAACTTTTCGGTTCATCATTTCAAAAAGTAAGGATAGAATGTTATTCTATATAAATGTATTATGTAATGTAATGTAAATGTAAATGTACGTTATAAATGTAATGAACCGTAAATGTAATTAAAAAAAAAAAAAAAGTTTATATTAAGAAAATCTAATTAAATGCTTAACTCATTATTTATAAGCCATATTCCAGCGTTCAGCATGTTCCCCAGCTCAGACGCGTTCGTGTGCCATGAGAACGTGTCGATACGGCCGTCCTTATTTCGTCGAGCCATTCGTTTTCCTTCGACGATGTTCCTCCTGATAATATTTCTGTTTTGTGCTTCCTGTCCGACACAACCTTCATTCCAGCTGGGTTCATATCATCGTAATCGAATAACATCATCCAGGAGTCGAGTAACACAAGATCTTCCAGTGCTGCCACCGGTCGTTTTACCTCCATACTATTATCTCCTGCCTCAGCTGGAGACGAGATTAAGAGCTGATGTTCAACAAGCCCCGATTTTCAGATTCCAGCGACACTTGGCTGGAATGAAGAGGAGCGAGACGCATTGCTTACCTGCACCACCTGGGCAAGTGATATATAGGATATAGTCACCTGGAAACCAATGGACTGGCGCTGAGGTGTTCATAGGTGTTGTTTTTTTTTTTTTATTATTTTATTTCATATGACTCAGGGTGGCAGGGTTGCTTCCCATCCATAAGATTTAAACAAAGCACTGTTGATGATATGAGATCAAATAAAAAAATGATGAAGAGAATATACGGCCCACATCAATTTGATTGACAGAGCAGAGAGAGAGTATGCCCCTCCCACACAGAAAGCTCAACCAATTACTCTGACTCCCGAGGATGGTTGTTGCATTGCAATTATCATCTCCTGATGATAGCGCGTTCCTGTTGCGCCACTCCGTCGCTATTTTAAATCAAACGGCTTGATTTTTGAATACATTTCTCAGCCTTAGAACTAAACATAATCATGAAAAGTGAATAAGTGTACATCATAAGAATAAAAAAACAAAAAAAAACATGCAAATTGTTAAACACTCACAAGACAAGTTTGAGATATAAAGTGTTTCTGTAGCTTTGAAATTCTCGCTAGTGATGTAAGCAATGGGCCAGGTGAAGCCTATTCATCCCAAATCGTCCAGGGGTAAAAAAAACAAAAAAAACAAAAACAACCTTTTTTTAAATTTTTTAAAAATCTTTTTTGCTCTTTTGAGGCACCTTGCTAGGTTCGGAGCATCACTCATAAGCTCACTTCATATCTCACTTGGATTTTCTCCTCACTTGCTCATATGGATGCTGTGTGTGTCTGAAGGGTAGACTATCCTTGAAAAGAAGTGAGAGAGAAAGAACCGACGCACTACAGTACCCATAAATAATACATGCACGAGAGTCAACACTAATCTCACATTTCTCAAATTCCTAATAAGGGGCTTACAAGGTGCGGCGTGCTGGGCTTTCGACGTTGGCAGAGCTGTGTTCTGAGTGCCTGCTGTTCAGCGGCCGTACATGTTCTCGCTAGCTCAATTACAGTTGGTGCTTGTGTGAGGCGGGAGGCTGAAACGTGAACGGCGGCTTCTGAAACACCGATGGGGCTGCGGTAATAACTCTAACTCCCCTCCATGATTATTCTTTAATCTCCTGTTGACTTAGATCCACACTGAGCTAAAACTGAAAGGAATATCTGAATAATAAGCAGCAGCTCTCAAGATCTCTCTCTCTCTCTCTCTCTCTCTCTCCTGCTTAACAATACATTTAAAATGGTTTCATTCAGTTCCCTGTTGTTATTACAGACGAAAAAGCCTGATAGCTCTCGTGAATTTCCTGAAATTGGGTTATGAATGGCCGTAGTAACAACACTAGCCGCAATTATAGTCAATTTACATTTTCCAATTATCCGTAAAAGCTACTTGACCTAAAACTTGATGAGTGTCAAAAGAAGCTGAGACCAATTAAGCATGGAGGTGGTGCGCACTTCACATCTCTCTCGCTCTATCTCCGGCTGTCTGTTTTTCTCTCTTTGACTCTTATCCATCGAGCACCACTTTACCACTTTAATTCAGACCAGAACTCAATTCATCTCACCAGAACTTCAGCAATCTCCACTCTGATAACAGCAATATTATCTGAGCAGCACATGGAATAAAACGCCGTGGCGGGCCGTTACGGGAAAATAATCAACAACAGGTTGGAGTGATGAATCAGACGTACTGCTACCCTCCGAAAGCATTTTATTCCTCTTACACCACGGCAGATTGCTAACATTTCAAAATAAATAAATGGATTCAACCACTCAATGTGACTCAATTTTTTAACCATTTATTGTTACGTTTAATGTTGAGGTTTAATGTCTACCAGACGAGTTACATTATAGCAGCTATAAAACAGTTCCCTCACCAGCCTAGGTTTGTTTTTTTTTTTTTTTTCTCTCGCAAAGTCAATAAGAAAAAAACAAAAAACAACAACCCACACACTTTGTCACGTTACCAAGAGACCACAAAGCGTAAATGTCTCAGTCTTGAAAAGCTGTCAGAAAAGTTACAGCTTTGGATCTGACTATTACAAAACTCAGACGTTGGAAATAAAGGCCTCCTCACAGAAGACGTCACGATTTCTACCATTACACACGTTTCTTCATCAGTTTACGTGGAGCGTCTTGCTGTACAAGTCCCTGTGAATGAGCTGGTACTATAGAAATGATGTGGTATTAGAACGAGCGTGTTAATATGAAGCCATGTTTTGCGGCTCCACTACAGTACAGTCAGAACTGCTGTTATAGTAAATTAATCAACTCAACAAGAATTCAGTATCGTTCCATGGAGGAGGCATGGTGGCTTAGTGGTTAGCATATTTGGCTCATATCTCTGGGGTTGTGGGATCGATTCCCATCTCCACTCTGAAAGTTTCTCCCAGTGCTTCGGGGTTTTTCTCCAGGCTACTCCGGTTTCCTCCCCCAGTCCAAAGACATGCGTTGTCTCTTGACCCCCTGATCGCCATTTCAAATTGTCCGTAGTATATGAATGTGTGTGTGGTTGTGTCCTGCGATGGGTAGTCTTGTGCCCCGAGTCCCCTGGGATAGGCTCCAGGCTCCCCTGTGCCCCTGTGTAGGAAAAGTGGTATAAAAAATGGCTGGATGGCATTGTTCCATGGACATTTTTTTACTGGGCTAGCAAAAATCCACTTTTAAAAATGCTGTTTGAGTCTATGAAAGCTTCATCCACTAGGTTTTCTTTCTGCTTTTTAGAATTAAACGGGTTCATACACTTATTCCCAAAACATGTCGCATTCCTGACAGTTCACCGACAAAAACATAGACCTTTGACCTTATCGACTAGCACTGGAGTTATAGCCTGTTAGCTGATTAGCTTGAAAGCCTTTAGCTGCTAATCAGAGCTCTGAGGTCTCAGTGCAGAAATGTTCACTATTTCTCATACCGTGTTCTTCTGGCTCGAGCCGGAAGACGTCGACGTTGTCGTTCGTGGAACCTTTTGTTCCAGCATAGTGCTCCTGTTACCAAAGGGACTAAACTTTGGGTTTGACCTTCCACATTCTCCTCAGTTCCTCTTCTCAAAGTCCTGCTCTCTGAATGTCACCATGCCACGTTTAAACTCCCACCCCCACTGTCTAAACACGGTAGAACCCCCATGACATCACTTACCTGTCATCAATAGGTGTCCGAGTTGTGATGTCTTTTTATTTTCTCCTTTTACCAATGCTTTCATGCGCTTTGCTGCCTACTTACTATATAACTCAGGAATAAGGCACTGTGAGTCATGCTGTTATAGGAACATAATCAACAACAGGACCGTGTGATGATGAAGTCGAGTCAGTCGATGTTACCAGCAGGAAGTCGATTTCTTTTATATTTTCCCGCACGGTGGTTTATTCCTCTGATACCCCAGCAACATTGCAAACGATTACAATTTGTGCTTTAGTACTTTTTATCCATTTATAGTTACAGTTAATGTTGTAGGTTCAACATCCATGCTGCGGGTCTTTCCGCGGATGGATAACCTACAGCGTCACCTCGATGGTTACAAAGCGCCGACACTGGAGACTCCTTCCATAAATAAAAATAAACATCTCCTTACAGAAAACTTCACCATATCACCGTGTGATCACATCGCTTTTGCATAAGCTTTAATATATTATAGAAACGAAACCGTCTCAGCGCCGCTGTGACCAGACTTCTGCATTGCTATAACTCTAATTAACAAACGATTAAACCATTTAAAGTGCTAATAAATTCTTGCGTATTCTAGCAGTCGTAATTATTTCAGTAAAATAGTCTTTAATAGTTATCAGGTTGTGAAATTAAAACTAATTTAGATTGAAAATGAGTGCGAAATATATATATATATATATATATATATATATATATATATATATATATATATTTTTTTTTTTTTAAAAAGTATTTGCTCGCTTTCTTCAGATTGGATGACAGCTGGAATCTCTGTACTCGTTAGCAGATAATCAAGCAAAAAAAAAATTCAATTAAAAGGTGTTTCAAAAATAAATGTAACCATGGCGACTGGGGAACAGTTGATTATTCTTTCATTTAGCGAAACGTATTTAAAGAAAACTGCTGTGGAAAGTTACTGTTGATAATTACATTCTCATCAAACAACATTTAGAGTGGCATTATTAGACGGAATGCAATATGTTTGGATTGTATAATTTATTTTTTTCGGTATGATAAATTTAAGGTGAGATTAGGCGAGTTCCGTGCTCTGCGCACTGTAATGCGGTTTCTGAAGGCAACCTCCATTGGCACGACGGTGCGTGAGACACGTGTACGCACCATTTCTCTGGGTAACTGCTCTCATTTCAATATTAATGCCTGGCACTTGTCAACACACACCGCCGAGCTCGCCGGCGCCTGCACACACAGATGGCATCATCTGAAAGTAAAGATCAAAGACGGGAGAAATCCCATCCGTTCCACTCGCTCGGAGCGGGATACACACGCTTTAGGAGAGACGGAGACTGAAAGGTTCGGCTTTATGGTGAAAAAGAAAAGCTGAATTCTGGATCAGTGAGTCCCAGATGGTTGTGACAGATATGTTTATGATGACTGACAACTGAACAGAGAATTTGACTTCCTTCGCTCTCTCTCTCATTCTCTCTGTATACACTCATCACCAAATTCACACACTCCCGAGCAAGAAATATGATTTTCCAGGACGTTAGGGTTTAAAGTATGGAAACTTCTTTCACTTGCTGATCTCATTAACGACTATACGTACATCAGACAGACGCAGACGTTTCTGTCATTCACCGAACACATGCTTAGACTGTATGCTCTAATATATAAATATAAAGTATTCTTACAGTATATAATATAGAAGAAATGCATAAAAATAGATCAGAAAAAAGTCTACATACCCTATGTCTGATTGCGTTTGTTGTTGTTGTTGTTGTTGTTGTTGTTAAGACGAAACAAAACAAGATCAGTGAGTTCTTTTCCACCTTTAATGTGAAAAAAAAAATGTGCGTGTTAGTTAAGTGTGAAAGAAAGTAACAGGAAATTAAACGAAAGGAAGGAAGTAAAAGAAAGAAAGAAAAAAAAAAACTTTTAATAGAATAAAAATAAATAAGCAAGAAAGCAAGAAAGAAAGAAAGAAAGAAAGAAATAAAGAAAGAGGAAATTAGAACCAGCAAGCAAAAAAGAAAGAAAGAAAGAAGGAAGAAAGAACAGGAATTTATAACCAGCAAGAAAGAAAGAAGTCTGTAAAAGAAAGAAAGAAAGAAAGAAAGAAAGAATAAATTATAATCAGCAAGAAAGAAAGAAGTCTGTAAAAGAAAGAAAGAAAGAAAGAAAGAAAGAATGAATTATAATCAGCAAGAAAGAAAGAAGTCTGTAAAAGAAAGAAAGAAAGAAAGAAAGAAAGAATAAATTATAATCAGCAAGAAAGAAAGAAAGAAAGAAAGAAAGAATAAATTATAATCAGCAAGAAAGAAAGAAGTCTGTAAAAGAAAGAAAGAAAGAAAGAAAGAAAGAATAAATTATAATCAGCAAGAAAGAAAGAAAGAAAGAAAGAAAGAATAAATTATAATCAGCAAGAAAGAAAGAAGTCTGTAAAAGAAAGAAAGAAAGAAAGAAAGAATAAATTATAATCAGCAAGAAAGAAAGAAGTCTGTAAAAGAAAGAAAGAAAGAAAGAAAGAAAGAAAGAATAAATTATAACCAGCAAGAAAGAAAGAAGTCTGTAAAAGAAAGAAAGAAAAAAGAAAGAAAGAAACAGGAAATTAGAACCGGCAAGCAAGAAAGAAAGAAAGAAAGAAAGAAAGAAAGAACAAGGAAATTATTACCAGCAAGAAAGAAAGAATAAAGAAAGAAAGAAAGAAAGAGACAGGAATTTAAAACCAGCAAGAAAGAAAGAAACCAGTAAAAGAAAGTAAGAAAGAAAGAAAGAAAGAAAGAAAGAAGAAATTATAACCACCAAGAAAGAAATGCATAAAAATATGTCATATATACAGTGAGGGAAAGAAGTATTTGATCCCCTGCTGATTTTGTACGTTTGCCCACTGACAAAGAAATGACCAGTCTATAATTTTAAAGGTAGATTTATTTGAACAGTGAGAGACAGAATAACAACAAAAAAAATCCAGAAAAACGCATGTCAAAAATGTTATAAATTGATTTGCATTTTAATGAGGGAAATAAGTATTTGACCCCCTCTCAATCAGAAAGATTTCTGGCTCCCAGGTGTCTTTTAAACAGGTAACGAGCTGAGATTAGGAGCACACTCTTAAAGGGAGTGCTCCTAATCTCAGCTTGTTACCTGTATAAAAGACACCTGTCCACAGAAGCTATCAATCAATCAGATTCCAAACTCTCCACCATGGCCAAGACCAAAGAGCTCTCCAAGGATGTCAGGGACAAGACTGTAGACCTACACAAGTCTGGAATGGGCTACAAGACCATTGCCAAGCAGCTTGGTGAGAAGGTGACAACAGTTGGTGCCATTATTCGCAAATGGAAGAAACACAAAAGAACTGTCAATCTCCCTCGGCCTGGGGCTCCATGCAACATCTCACCTCGTGGAGTTGCAGTGATCATGAGAACAGTGAGGAATCAGCCCGGAACTACACGGGAGGATCTTGTCGATGATCTCAAGGCAGCTGGGACCATAGTCACCAAGAAAACAATCGGTAACACACTACGCCGTGAAGGACGGAAATCCTGCAGCGCCCGCAAGGTTTTTCTGGATTTTTTTGTTGTTATTCTGTCTCTCACTGTTCAAATAAATCTACCATTAAAATTATAGACTGATCATTTCTTTGTCAGTGGGCAAACGTACAAAATCAGCAGGGGATCAAATACTTTTTTCCTTCACTGTACACACATGCTTATATATTACATTACACAGTGGATATAAAAAGTCTACACACCCTATATCTAATTGCGTTTGTTGTTGTTGTTGTTGTTGTTGTTAAACAAAACAAAACAAAACAAGATCAGTCATGTCAGCTCTTTTCCACCTTTAATGTGAAAAAAACGTGCACGTTAGTTACGTGTGCGTGTGCATCCCTTGTATTGCACCTTTTATTTTTGCAATACAGCAATCAATCTTCTTGATTTGGCAATTTTATTCCACTCTACTTCACAAAAATGCTCCAGATCCATAAGATCTCCTGTACACAGCCCTCTTCAAGTCATTCCACAAGTGTGCAATAGGAGTTTGGCCATGATTTCCTGTATGTCGACTAGTCCAAGCTGAAGAGCAGTAGTTCATTAGCATGATGCTACCACCACCATGATTCACTGTAGGTATGGTGCTCATTGGGTGTGTTGTTTTTGCACCAAGGAGATCTTTTAGAATCACGCCCTAAACACTCTTCCTTGTTCTCATCAGACATTTACATTTAAAGTATTTGGTAGACGCCCTTACACAGGGCGACTTACATTTATCTCGTTTATACGACTGAGCAGGTGAGGGTTAAGGGTTAAGGTTAAGCCTAAAGGGCTCAACAGTGGTAGCTTGGCAGTCTTGGGGCTTGAACTCCTGACCTTCTGATCAGTAACCCAGAGCCTTTAACCACTGAGCCACCCCTGCCCCGGAGAAAGGTCTCCGTCTAACCACCCTAACCCATGAACCAGAGACGTGGGTTAAGAAGAAGAATCAAGATATTGCTGTTACATGCAGAGATTGACCAGTACTCGCCAGATGTTCCTGCAGTTCCTTGGTGATGTCACTGTGGTGCCCCATTTTCTCCACTTGTTGATGACGGCCTTCTCGGTGTTCCACACGGTGGTACATCCAATATTTTGGAAAGTCTTTTGTACGCCTCTCCTGATCGATACCTTTCCAATGAGATCCCATACATTCATTGTAAGCTCTTTCCAGACCATGGCTTCAGCAGTCAGATGACACTAAGATGTCAAGAAAACCGTACAGAAACAGCTGATCTTTATTTGGGGTTAATCAGAATCACCTCGTTGATGACGGGCGTATGATGATTACTTTGGATCATGAGTTTGAAAGTAATTCTCAACACAGTCAGAGGGATTCATCATTCTTTCATTCTTTCTTTCTTTCTTTCTTTCTTTATTTCTTAGTTAGTTAGTTTGTATTATATCCTTAAAAAGTCTAATGTGCTAAACTAAATTAAAAAAACATCAAAGAACCTTTGAGGAACCCTTCTATCTACAGGGTTCTACTTAAGGGTGAAAATTGCGTAGGGTTCTACAACAGAGGAACACACTGAGGAACCCTAAACATTGTCTACTGTATGTCTAATACATTTTGTTCCTCTATAATTCTGAGTATTTATCCCCATTTATTACTTCACTATAATAATATTCCGCTGTCTCTCGTTGTGACCTCTTGCCTCGGTCTTTATGAATATGGATTTCCCTGAGCTGACCCCTGAGCTGACCCGTGTGCTTGTTTATGACCCTGATCTAATAGCACTAAAAGAAAGAGTTCAAGCAATTGATTTGAAAAATATTACAGATTTTATAGCTTAGTCATGCCACTGGTCTAGGAGAACATTGTTTTCAAAACTGCTCAGAGGACAAAAAAAAAAACAAGACTGCAAACTAAAGGTGGCACCGATCCGATACCCAGGATCTGTCTATCGAGCCAATAGCAGAAAAAATGGGGGATCAGATATCAGATATCAGATAGCAGAATATACAATTGATCTGATCTAGTAGTAAATGGAAAAGAATGGAATTGGATTTCGAATGCAGGTTTGTTTTTTTGGAACTGGAAATGTTTACATGTAAAAGGTTCATCCCAGATATACGAAGACCTGCTAATGATGACAAACCAAGACCCAATCACCAAACCTAGACCCGATCACCAAACCAAGACCCGATCACCAAACCCAGACCTGATCACCAAACCAAGACCTGATCACCAAACCCAGACCTGATCACCAAACCCAGACCTGATCACCAAACCTAGACCTGATCACCAAACCCAGACCTGATCACCAAACCAAGACCTGATCACCAAACCTAGACCTGATCATCAAACCTAGAGCTGATCACCAAACCAAGACCTGATCATCAAACCAAGACCTGATCACCAAACATATACCTGATCACCAAACCATGACCTGATCACCAAACATATACCTGATCATCGAACCAAGACCTGATCATCGAACCAAGACCTGATCACCGAACCTAGACCTGATCACCAAACCAAGACCTGATCATCAAACCTAGACCTGATCATCAAACCAAGACCTGATCACCAAACCCAGACCTGATCATCAAACCAAGACCTGATCACCAAACCAAGACCTGATCATCAAACCCAGACCTGATCATTAAACCAAGACCTGATCACCAACCTAGACCTGATCATCAAACCTAGACCTGATCATCAAACCAAGACCTGATCACCAAACCTAGACCTGATCATCAAACCAAGACTTCATCATCAAACCAAGACCTGATCATCAAACCATGACCTGATCATCAAACCAAGACCCGATCATCAAACCTAGGCCCGATCATCAAACCCAGACCCGGTCATCAAACCTAGACCCGATCATCAAACCTAGACCCGATCACCAAACATATACCTGATCATCAAACCAAGACCTGATCATCGAACCAAGACCTGATCACCGAACCTAGACCTGATCACCAAACCAAGACCTGATCATCAAACCTAGACCTGATCATCAAACCAAGACCTGATCACCAAACCCAGACCTGATCATCAAACCAAGACCTGATCACCAAACCAAGACCTGATCATCAAACCCAGACCTGATCATTAAACCAAGACCTGATCACCAACCTAGACCTGATCATCAAACCTAGACCTGATCATCAAACCAAGACCTGATCACCAAACCTAGACCTGATCATCAAACCAAGACTTCATCATCAAACCAAGACCTGATCATCAAACCATGACCTGATCATCAAACCAAGACCCGATCATCAAACCTAGGCCCGATCATCAAACCCAGACCCGGTCATCAAACCAAGACCCGATCATCAAACCTAGGCCCGATCATCAAACCTAGACCCGGTCATCAAACCTAGACCCGATCATCAAACCAAGACCCGATCACCAAACATATACCTGATCATCAAACCATGACCTGATCATCAAACCAAGGCCTGATCATCAAACCAAGACCTGATCACCAAACCCAGACCTGATCACCAAACCCAGACCTGATCACCAAACCAAGACCTGATCATCAAACCAAGACCTGATCACCAAACCTAGACCTGATCATCAAATCAAGGGAGGGAGGGATAGAGAGAATAATAAACCTACAGAGGAGGAAAGATGACCGGGTTGTCACAGAAACAGAAAAGAAAAAGTGTCATTTCTCAACTGCAAACTGAAAAACAAAAAGAGGAAAACAAATCTGACTAAAAAACACATGCATCATAATCCGAGAAAGAAAGGAAGAAAGTGGAAATTATAACCATCAAGAAATAAATTAATTCATAAAGGAAAGAATGAACTTATAATGAAACAGAAAGAAATGAGCAAGAGAAAGAAAGAAAGAAAGAAAGAGAGAAAGAAAGAAAGTTATACCCAGCAAGAAAGAAAGAAATCAGTAAAAGAAGGAAAGAAAGAAAGAAAGAAAGAAATCAGTAAAAGGGAAAAAAGAAAGAACTTATAATAGAATAAACAGAAATAAGCAAGAGAGAGAAAGAAAAAAAGAATGAAAGAAATGCATAAAAATATAGCCAGAAAGAAAGAAAAGAAAGGACCAGGTTCGGATTGCTAACCGGATTTTGTGATAAACTGATCTCAGGTGGAAGACGTGCTATCGCGAGACTCGGGGTTTCAGTGTCCGTGTTCGTCTCAGAAAAGAAAAGTCAGTATTGTGTCCTAGCGAATCGCATCCCTGCTGCAAACTGAAGAGAGAAAAGAATCTGAGGGAAAAACGATGGCGTCGTAATCGTTGTTTTTGTTTTGCACGTTAATACCAGGCAGAGGAAATGAAGACGATTTGCTGTTTTTCAGCCTGGACGACGTGGCTGTGGTGGAAATGAGACGGATAGCGTGTGAAAGCCGCGATGTGGTGCGTCTTGCCTGATGCAAATGAAATGTCAACACACGGCGATGCGACTTAATGAGATTTCCCATGCTTCATTTCCACATTGCAGCCAACGTGTGAAAACTGGAAACAAAAAAAAAAAAAACTCGTCATTAAAAGCTAAAAACGACAAAGAAAGACTGTCACCTTCTGTTCTTCTTCTTCCTCTTCTTCCTCTTCCTCTTCTTCTTCTCAATCTTCTCTGTCTCTCTGGCCCAACCTCTATTAATAGGCCCTTTATCCCTTTTTCACTGAGAGGTGAAATAAGAATTGTGTGTGTGTGAGTGTGTGTGTGTGTGTGTGTGTGTGTGTGTGGAGAGAGAAATGCCATGCTAAATATCACACCATCATAAGCGCTAAAGAGCGGCTCGGTTATGAAAAGAGCCGTTGAAGAGCTGTTTATGTTTCCAAAAGAAGGATTATGGGAACGCAGTTTGTCCTCTGAGTGAAGGTTAACTTAGACCGACCTCCACACACACACACACACACACACACACACACACACACGTGTGTGTATTTTAATTATTCATTTTGATTGGCTCCCCCTGGCTCCGTCAGCGCCGTCCATGTTCTGTAGCGCTTGATTAATTAATTTAGCATTTTTCGTCCGTGTGCGTCGCCGTTGCCGAGCAGTGATGTCACTCGCCATATAAATCATTTTAATTAGCTGCGTGGAACGACAAACTCATTGCCGCTTAACGTCGAGGAAAAAGACGCCATGCTGTAGAGGTCACTGCTGGTGATGGTGTTCGATGTTTATATTAGCATCGATGATGCAGCGGGAGATTAAATACGCGAGCACTTACGAGAAGTACAGAGCAATCCGGTGGAAAAAAGACGATCATTATGGGATGGAAATAAAACTCATTTCCTTTTATTATACCGCAGTGCTGGTGATCTCTGCAATCTGATTGGCCGGAAGGTGACCTATTATTCTATTAATGCACTCGTGTTAATACGTTAGTGTTTTATAGTAACGGCTCGTTCACAGGGACTTGGACGGCTGATAAAAGAAAGAAAGCAAACAAAGAGAATGACGGGAGAAAGAGCGTGAATGTAGAGATGAAGAAAAGAAAGACAGAAAGAAATTAGCAAGTGCACAAAGAAAGAAAGAACGAATGAAAGAAACAGCAAGCGGGAAAGAATGAGCGAGAGAGAAAAAAGAAGGAAAGGAAGGAAGAAAGAAAGAAAGGGGGGGAAAAAAAGGGAAGGAGGAGATGAGTGAAAGAAAAAGAAATCATGAGCAAGAGAACAAGCAGGAGGAAAGATGAAAGAAAATGATGACAGTAGAAGGCATTGGAGGGAGAGGGGAACGAGAAGAGGGTCAGGTAAAAGAGTGGAGAGAGGGGAAAGAGAGGAGAGCGAGAGATTAAAGAAAGGAGAGAGAGGTGAAAAAGAGCAGCGAGAGATTAAAGAAAGGAGAGAGAGGTGAAAGAGAGCAGCAAGAGATTAAAGGAAGGAGAGAAGTGAAAGAGAAGAGAGAGATGAAAGAGCAAAAAGAGAGATTAAAGAAAGGAGAGAGAGATTAAAGAAAGGAGAGAGAGGTGAAAGAGAGCAGAGAGAGATTAAAGAAAGGAGAGAGAGGTGAAAGAGAGCAGAGAGAGATTAAAGAAAGGAGAGAAAGGTGAAAGAGAAGAGAGAGATGAAAGAGAGCAAAAAGAAAGATTAAAGAAAGGAGGGAGAGATTAAAGAAAGGAGAGAGAGATTATAGAAAGGAGAGAGGTGAAAGAGAGCAGAGAGAGAGATTAAAGAAAGGAGAGAGAGATTAAAGAAAGGAGAGAGAGATTAAAGAAAGGAGAGAGAGATTATAGAAAGGAGAGAGGTGAAAGAGAGCAGAGAGAGAGATTAAAGAAAGGAGAGAGAGATTAAAGAAAGGAGAGAGAGATTATAGAAAGGAGAGAGGTGAAAGAGAGCAGAGAGAGATTAAAGAAAGGAGAGAGAGGTGAAAGATAAGAGCGAGGGAGTGTTTTGTCATTTTTGTGTCCTCGGCCTGTGCAATCTGTTAGTGCATCTAATACATCAATTAAAAATCAGTGTTTACGTCGGCCAGAAGCAAAGCACTGCATCAGCATACACAATATACAGCCCTGAGGCTGTTACCCACACACACACACACACACACACACACACACACACACACACACACACCCACACACACGCCCACGCCCCAGACCCTTTTGACCAGGTTGAGCATCATGTTATCAATTATTCAGTCTTACAAACTGACGGGAGAGATTACTCTCAATATTTACAGAGACATAGAGAGAGTGAGAGAGAGAGAGAGAGAGAGAGAGAGACAGAGAGAGAGAGACAGAGTGTGAGAGAGAGAGAGAGACAGAGAGAGAGACAGAGAGACACACAGAGAGAGAGAGAGAGAGAGAGAGAGAGAGGGGGGGGGGGGGGGGCAGAGAGACAGAGAGAGAGAGAGACAGAGAGAGGGGCAGAGAGACAGAGAGAGAGACAGAGAGACAGAGAGACACAGAGAGGGGCAGAGAGACACAGAGAGAGAGAGAGAGAGACAGAGAGACACAGAGAGGGGCAGAGAGACAGAGAGAGAGACAGAGAGACAGAGAGACACAGAGAGGGGCAGAGAGACACAGAGAGAGAGAGAGAGAGAGAGAGAGAGACAAAGAGAGGGGCAGAGGGACAGAGAGAGAGACAGAGAGACAGAGAGACACAGAGAGGGGCAGAGAGACACACACACAGAGAGAGAGAGAGACAGAGAGAGATAGGGGCAGAGAGACAGAGAGAGGGGCAGAGAGACACACACACAGAGAGAGAGACAGAGAGAGAGAGAGACACAGAGAGAGACAGAGAGAGAGAGAGAGACACAGAGAGAGACAGAGAGAGAGAGAGAGACACAGAGAGAGACAGAGAGAGACAGAAAGAGAGAGAGAGAGAGAGAGACAGAGAGAGGGGCAGAGAGACACAGAGAGACAGAGAGAGAGACAGAGAGAGACAGAAAGAGACAGAGAGACATAGAGAGAGAGAGGTGTGTGTGTGTGTGTGGGGGGGGGGGTGTTGGTGATCAGAATTTTCCCCATGGACCAAAAAAAATCATATTACGCATACAGAACAGACTGCAGAGACACTTTCGCAATCTGTGTGGTTGTATGTAGGTGTGTGTGTGTGTGTCTGTGTGTGTGTGTGAAAGAGAGCGAGAGAGAGAGAGAGAGAGAGAGAGAGAGAGAGTGAAGGTCATGATAATGAGCTGACAGTTTGGAACATCCCACAAACTAAACTCTTCCCAGATCTGGGTCTCATATCCAGTGTGTGTGTGTGTGTGTGTGTGTGTGTGAGTGTGTGTGTGTGTGTGTGTGTGTGTGTATGTGTATGTGTTATATTATCATGGACTGTGTTTGTAGCCAAATTCTTCCAATATCATTGTGTAACATTTTAACAAAAAAATGTATAAAGACATCAGTCATGATGAAAGTAAGGAAAAAAACACTGCAACATGCTGTTACAGGGAGAACAAGAAAGAAAGAAAGAAAGAAAGAAAGAAAGAAGGAAAGAAAGAAGGAAGAGGTCAAAGATTTTATGTGAACTTGTGTGAACTTCATTCACATGAGGTGTTAAATACCACATCTGGCCACTGCACATATCTAGTCATGCCTTATGGGCTCATTAATGCTCCTCCTGTGTTCCAGACATTTGTAAATGAGCTTCTCAGAGAGTTTTTAAACCAGTTCTTATTGTATACATCGATAACATTTTGATTTCTTGTCTCACATGTCCACCGTATCCTCGAGAAGCTCCTGGAGAATCATCTGTTCATGCCACACGTTCTGGTGGCAGTCCTTAAATTCTCATGTTGAACAATTTGTCCAAGCTCGTACTATCTGGTCCTTGTCTTCCTCCGCATGACAACTACCCTCAGGCCTCCTCGAACCTCTACCCGTTCCACGTCAACCATGGTCTCACTTTGCAGTAGATTTCATCACCGACCTCCCAGTCTCGCAAGGTAATACCACAATCCTGACCATATTTGATCATTTCTCAAAGGAATGCCTCAGAAACTGATACTTCTCCTCAAGCTCCCTACGGCAATGGAGGTTACTGAAGTCATCTTCAATGAGATACTCAGACACTCTGGTCTCCCTGAGGACGTCACATCAGATCAAGGTTTGACAAAAAACACATTCTGCCCACAACTAGATATCAATGTAGTTCTGTCCTCAGGGTATCATCCCCCATCTGATGGCCAACTAACCAGGAACTCTGGCAGTTCCTGAGGACATATTGATTAGAACTAGAGTTGCTAGATCCACAGGGCTGCCCTTCCGGTGCATACTCGGCTACCAACCACCACTCGGGAGTGGACAGTCCTCCCGTGTCCCAGCAGTCAGTGAGTGATTGAGGAGAAGTGAAAGAACCTTGGGAACCTGCATGCTTCCGACTTCAACAAATCATTCATAGAGATAAGATCCAGGCAGATAGACATCTCCATCCCCATCCACAACTCCAACCAGGACAGATGGTCTGGCTCTCCACACAACACCTACAACTGTAGTTGCCTCTTCAAAGTGAAGCCCCTGTTCCACTGGTCCCTTTAAGAGTAGCATATAGGTTGGAATGGTCACCTTCTTACAGAATAGCCCCAACATTCCATATCTCATTGTCATCGCATCTACTCAAAACCAGGTGACCAGAGCTGAGCCAGCACATCCACTGGAGATCGAGGGAGCACCAGCATGCAGTGTGAACGGGGCAGCATCATGTTCTACCTGGTGGACTGGGCGGGCTACGGCCTGGAGGAAAGGTCCTGGGTGCCAACACAGAACATTCTAGACTACTCATTAATCAGTGACTTTCACGGGGAACACCCCGATCCCAGACCCAGAGGCAGGCCCCATTGCAGGGGTTGTTCATCACCAGGAGCTGACTGTCAGGGGGTGGGTGGGAGTTATTTCTGTCATGTCTGCCCGAGGCATTTCACCACCATGCCACCAAAAGGCACCCAAGTTCTAAAGACCTGGAGTCTAACTGTGAGCTCTTACCGGAGTTGTGAGCCGCCGTATTCCTGAGTGAGCGTCGTGTCTGGCATCTCTTCCTGGTTTTCCCTTTGTTCCTGTAATTCTGTGATACTCTCCGCTCTAATCTCTGGCTGTGTGACTGACTGCGTTTTGAATTTGGCTCTTTTGATCTGTTTTCCTCCAGATATTTCTGTGTGTGACTCTGGACCCGGACTGTTCATTGTTCATGTGCTTTGGTTTGTGGATTCTGTTTATAATAAACCTCCTGCAAATGGAGCCAGATTATCCCTCAGAGTCCTCCCCATTATACAACAACAACAACAAAAAAACCCAAATCAAGTCAAGAGACAAGTGAAAGAAAGAAAGAAACAAATAGAATAAAGAGATGAGTAAGACGGAGGAAGAATGGAAGGAAGGAAACAAATAAATAAGAAGGGAATAAAGAGATGTGTGAAAGAAAAGCAAAGGGAACAAAGATTAAAAAAAAAAGTAAGAAACAAACAAATAAACGAAACAAAGGTAATTAAGATGAGAAAGGAAGACATTGACAAACAAAAACAAAAATGGAATAAAAATGGAAGAGATGTGTAAATAAAAGAAAGAAAGAAAGAAAGAAAGATAAAGGTGAAGGAAGAAAGAAACAACGTGAACAAACATAAAAAAAATAAAGTAAGAAAAGAACAAACAAACAAATAAAAAAGGGAATTAAGAGATGTGTGAAAGAAAGAGAGAGAGAGAGTTAGAAAGAAAGGAACAAACAAAGAAAACAAAACAAAAGGAACAAAGATAAAAAAAAGAGAAAGAAACAAACAGACAAATAAACCAAACAAAAGTAGTTAAGATAAGGAAGGAATAAATTAACAAACAAAAATGGAATAAAGAGATGGGTAAATGGAAGAAAGAAAGAAAGAAAGAAAGAAAGAAAGAAGGAAAGAAGCAAACAAACAAAATGTAGGGAATGAAGAAAAGAAAGAAAGAAAGAAAGAAAGAAAGGAAAGAAAAAAGTAACAAACAAACAAATAAAAAAGGGAATTAAGTGTGAAATGAATAAATAAATAAATATATAAATTAACAAATAAAAACAAACAAAAAAATGAATAAAAAGTGTGTAAATAAAAGAAAGAAAGAAAGAAAGAAAGAAAGAAGGACGGATCCAGTGTGTATCTCAGTGTGATTTCTGCACTCTCTATCTGAGGACACGTCAATGTTCTAAAAGACTAATTGTGCTTTATAATCTCAACATCGTGGCCTTGTTTAAGTGTGTGTGTGTGTGTGTGTGTGTGTGTATGTGTTTATATATGTGAGTAAATTAGTGTTTATGTGTGTGTGTGTGTGTGTGTGTCCTACTTTCTCCTATGACATGCTGTTCTTCATCCCACAGAATCCTGGAAACCATCTCCACTGGGAAAAACGCTTTCCCAAAGGTGAGCGAATAGCGAGGTCCCTCGTGACACACACACACACACACACACTCACACACACACACACACACACACACACACACACACTGCTCCTGATGCAGATATCATGCGTACCAGCGGAAAGAATCCGGATTTGAGTTGTGAGGATCCTGTCAGTCAGAGAATGTGTGATCTTTCCCAAAGGACCAACACGGGGAGCGTGAAGCTGAGGGAGTTCTTTTTATTCATACGTGTGTGTGTGTGTGTGCATGTGTGTGTGCATGTGTGTGTGTGTGTGTGTGAGTAAATTAGTGTTTCTTCTTCACATGTGCTGTGTGGTTTTGGACTTCACCTAGCCACAAAAATAGGACTTTTTCTCTCTCTTTTTTTTTTTTTTTTTACAGGTTTTCAGAATGTTGTGAGTTAATAAAATATTAAAATGACTCACAGAAGCTCCACTGAGTTTCATTAACACTGTAACTCAGAGCTCAATTTAAAGCTCGTAAAAAAAAAAAAAAAGACATCATAATTGCCAAAAATTCATTGTTGTGTCACGGGGGAATAAAGTAACACAGAATAGGTACAGAAAAAAATTTAAAATAAGAAAAAAAACCCTAGTGGGACAGGGACGAAAAAAAAAAAAAAAAAAAAAAAACATTTTGGAGGATAAAAAAAAACAACAACTAAAAAAACAAATGTTGTATAAAAAGAATTAGACTTAAAAAAAAGCATGTGTTAGTGCTGTGTATGTACAGATGTGTGCAGATGTGTGCAGATGTAAACAGTAGAGTGTTAATGCTGCATATGTACAGATGTGTGCAGATGTAAACAGTAGAGTGTTAATGCTGCGTATGTACAGATGTGTGCAGATGTAAACAGTAGAGTGTTAATGCTGCGTATGTACAGATGTGTACAGATGTGTTCAGATGTAAACAGCAGAGTGTTAGTGATGTTCCCAGTGTGAGTTTTGTGAGTGTATGTAAATGACACAGCGTGTGGTTATGAGTGATATGTCTCTGTATAGATTGTGTACGTCTGCGTAATACGAGGTGAACTTTTACATTAAAGTGGGAAGAAAACATCATTCTCCGTCTGTCACTCCGTCTCTCTCTCTCTCTCTCTCTCCCTCAATTCAATTCAATTTAGCTGTTTTATCGGCATGACAAATAAGGTACATTTGTATTGCCAAAGTTTCGGTTGCAAAGTTTTTCGGAATATTAAAGAATAATAAAACAGGAAATTGAAAATTGCAGAGTCTGTAATACGGCGGAAATGAAAACATTAAACACTGCAACATCGTCGTGTGAATGACTCTCTCTCTCCCTCTCTCTCTCTCTCTCTTTCTCTCTCTCTCTCTCTTCAATTCAATTGAAAGTCTGCTCCGTCGCTGTGACTGTTTACAGAATTTTTAAAGCAATAGGTTTAAAACTCAAGGCACAGAGGACAAATATATTACAGATATATATTTAACATAAAAACCATATAATTCTAATAAAAACTGATGCGAATGAAAAGTACAATAACGCCGAGGCTGTGTGATATTCCCGAGTCTCGGGCTATTTTCAAGCAGAACACTTTTCCTTTCTTTACCTGCTGCTTTATTTTGGGTTTTCTTTTGACCTGTCGGCACAAATCCTCTTCTCTGCTCTATAATGTTCGATTCTGTAGATAGAGACGGCACTGATCCTGATACTTAGTAGATTGGATCACCGCTATCAGCCCGGTCCCGGCACAAATTGGTGTATCAGAAATCGGAGAAATGTACTCATGTAACCCTGTTCCCTGAGAAGGGAATGAGACGTTGCGTGAGCTTCACGCTGTGGGAACGAGAATACCCGCTCTGTCATACCGAGGGTCTGTTACCTGTTCAAAAGGTCCGAGCCCGAGGGTCACTGCAAGACACTCGAGCCCAGGGTGGAATGTATATACAGGTTGTAATATCGTATAAATGTCTGCGGTGTAGACCACCCCGGCTGCAACACACACATTCTGTAAGGGTACCCCTTTGGACAAAGCCTTCAAGGAGCTGACCCCCTTAGTGGAATGAGCCCTTATGCCCAGAGGCGTAGTCAGACCGTGCGCCTCATAAGCAATAGAGATTGCTTCCACTATCCAATTAGAGATGCTCTGCTTCGACACAGCATCACCTCTACTGTCGCCGCCAAAGCCGACCAGCATCTGCTCCGACATTCGCCACTGGCCGGAGCGGTGGACGTAAGTACAGAGCCCTTACTGGGCACAGTCGGTGCAATTTCTCTTGTTCCGGTGTGAGGAACAGAGGAGGGCAGAAACCCTGCAACACTACTGGCTGGGCAGCAGATGTAGGCACTTTAGGAATATAATCTGGCCTAGGATATAGGAAGGCCTTGGCTAATCCAGGGGCAAAGTCAAGGCAGGAAGGGGCAACACAGAGAGCTTGTAGATCTCCTACTCGCTTGAGAGATGTCAGGGCCAGCAGAAGAGCTACCTTTAGAGTCAGAAGCTTCTCTGAGGCTGACTCTAAGGGCTCAAATGGGGCCCCTGACAGACCTTCCAGGACCACAGAAAGATCCCAGGAAGGTATGCGTGGTCTGCAGATCGGACTCAGCCGCCTGATACCATAAACCTTCCTCTCTCTATCTCATGCATAAACCTCAAAGTTAGAGGATGTTGCCCCACAGAGGGTCTATCAATAGGGGTGAGGCTGGCTGAAATGGTGGCCACGTAGACCCTGATTGAAGAAAGAGCCAAACCTGCTGAGAAACGTCCTTGTAAGAACTCCAGGACTGTAGCTATTGCGCAGTTCACTGGGTCTAGCTGACATTCCTCACACCATGAGACAAAAAGTTGCCACTTGAGTGCATACAATTTCCTCAAGGATGGTGACCTGGCATTCGACATGGTCTGTACAACTTCAGTTGTGAGAACAGAATCTATCAGCTGGTGCTGCTCAGGGGCCAGACCCACAGTTTCCATAGTTCCGGCCGAGGGTGATAAATCAAAAACTCCGGCGTCAGACAGTAGATCCCTGCGGATAGGAATCTCTCAAGGAGTACAGTCTAGTAGGGATATTGTCTTTGAGAAGCATATTTGAGCTGGCCAATAAGGTGCTACTAGCAGCAGATGTAGACGGTCTTGGTGAACTCTTGCTAGAACTTGTGGGAGCAGAGCGATTGAGGGAAAAGCGTACAGATGTGACCTCGGCCACATGTGCACCATAGCGTCCACATCTCTCAAGCGAGTGAGAGATGTACAGATGTGACCTCGGCCACATGTGCACCATAGCGTCCACATCTCTCAAGCGAGTGAGAGATGTACAGATGTGACCTCGGCCACATGTGCACCATAGCGTCCAGCCCCAATGGTGCGGGAGGAGTGAGCACGAACCACAGCGGTCAGTGTCTCCTTGGAGGCGAACACATCCACTTCCGCTTGTACGAACTGCCGCCATACAGACTCCACCACTTGATGGAGGATCCAACCCCTGGCCCTCATCCCTTGCCTCGACAGGGTGTCTGCCCCCATTTTCCGGTTGCCTGAAAAGTACATTGCACTCACTGACAAGGAGCTTCACTCTGCCTGCCTGAACGGGAGCGTGAACGTAACCCTCCCTGGTGGTTGATATATGAGACCACTGTTGTGTTATCTGTATGGCTTATGTATGGTTTTCCCCAGAAGCATGATATTTTGCCATGCACTTCTGGAAACTTATAATACAAACTTACAATAAAAAAAAACGAGCGAGAGAAACGAAAAAGAAAGAAAGCAAAACATAAATTAAGAGAGTGGGTAAAAAAAAAAACAAACAAACAAACGAACGAACAAACAAAAATGAGGGGACAAGTACAAAAACAAAAAAACAAAAATTGTGAGTAAAAAGTGAGTAAAAAAAACTACTTTAAAAACAACAACAACAAAAAAGAACAATATAAACAACATTATAGGTACTAAAAAAGAAAAAAGTGGTATTGTAATAAACAATACTAATTATCCTAACAATACTAATACGAATGTGATGATATGTGTAAGGAATAAAATACAAACTACAATATTTTACTAATTAAGGCACAGCAGTTTGTACATTTTATACATTTATAGTTATATTTATGTTCCAGAAAAAAAAATACAAGTTCTTGCTTTCGCTGAGCTGTAAACAGTCATTCCATCGCCAGTCTCTCTCTCTCTCTCTCTCTCTCTCTCTCTCTCTCGGAGTTAAAAAAAACAGCTCTTCATAAACACCTCTGTCGTGAAGATTTCATAAAACGTAAACTTACAGCTTTCCCGCTGACCGTTACAGAGCGCTGACACCGGAGACTCCTTCCGTAAACCTTACATAAACGTCTCCTTACAGAAAACTTCAGCACGTCAACGGTGACACACGTTTCTGTCCACCGAGAGTGAACGAGCCGTTCCGGCACCTTTGATCACAATTCCCAGCACAGAAATCTCAGCATTACAACAAAAACTCCATCTGTCTGTATTCCTTCCTTCGTCCGCTTTCTTGACGCACCACGTGTCCCGAGCAGCAGATGCCGTCGTGCATATGGCCGCCGTCGTTAAAGTGACACTTCTCCGTGTGCGTCTCTTCATACTCCGCCAGTCCGTCACCTCGAGAGACGACGGGGAAGAGAAGAAGACAAGAACGATACGGAGAACCGTCATGCCGAGACAGGAGAAGATGAGAGATAGAGGGACTTCTATCTCGCATCGAAAGAGGAGTGCGCCCTTTTATATTAGCATCATAGCAACACTTGGTTAAGTTCCGTAGAGCCATGAGCACGAGTTTGGAGGGCCGAGCTCTTCTGATAGACCGCGTCTTGATTAACAGCTGCACCGCGGAGTTTTGAGCTCGGCGGTGCGTTATTGGATATTTTCGTCCAGTGAGCAAACTATCCAATTTGCTAATGCTAAGAAAAGAGAGATAGATAGATATATAGACAGAGAGAGAGAGAGAGAGAGAGAGAGAGAGAGAGAGAGAGAGACAGACAGACAGACAGAAAGAGCTTCCTCAAACTGAGCTTCCTCTGATCTTCAAAGTGGGTTTAGATGTCGAGTTATCTTCAACGAATCTCAGGAGCAGAAAACGCACCGAGGA